>NC_073355.2:33189833-33492666 GCF_027580225.2 Misgurnus anguillicaudatus | reverse complement strand
GTCATACGAGTTTGCCAGCACGCGCCATCGAATGGAACGAATTCATGACGTTGAAACAGCACCGTTTAAATCGAAACATTTAGTACAAACAACTGCTTTAATTCTTACACAAGGAATCTGCGTCAGCACTATTGACACACAGAGAACACAGGGGTCACCGTTTCACAAACGCATGTCGGCCAAAAGACTTGGAAGGCAAATGAAGTATTATCAATCCAGTGACAACATGTTGACGTCTGACAGGTCACCCTATTTATCCTCCAAATCATAAACAGTAACTAATAAAGCACGTAAGAGGTAAAATTGAATACTGATTTAGTTAAGAGTATTCTGGTTAGCTTTTAATAGAAACGCAACATTTTCAAAATTAAAGCCGTAATATTTTTGTAATAAAATATCCTAAGTCCACTTGCACATTTTGATACATTTAATGCAGCTGTGTACTTATATTATCTCTAAAGTTCCCAGGGATTTCTAGAGAAATTCCTGTTTTGAATAATCGCTCATCACTTGTTTCCCTTGAAATTGTCGTCCTTTTAGTAACTTAATATCCGCGCTACCCTTAGTTTCCTTTAGGCAACACGACTGAACAAATGCGAAGTGGTGGTTATAAAGTATTGATGCACAGGTCGGGGTTCTTACCAACCAGGGGGTCCTGGTTTTATGAAATTATTTGGCCCGCCCCAGTTTTTTTTGTTACATACAGCAAACATCTCCTCACTATCTGCTTGCTACCTGACTGCTGATCAAACTGTAAAAAAATGCGATCTCTGTAGACAGCCCAGGCTCCACAAACGGTAATAACAACACAGTGGGCAAACCTAGCACCACGAAACAAAACAAAGTGTTCCAGCCAATAAACGACAAGAAGGATTTGGGGGTGGGGGTTGGGGGCGTTCATGAAAGCACGAAAGGGAGAGGGAGGGGGAGGAGTTAGCTACGCTCCGTTTGTTTGAAAACATCAGTTCAAACATCAACAAAAAGTGACGTCGCACAGATTTGCTTAGAGCGCCTTTAAATAAACCCAAAACATAAGTCCACTTACAGTTCTCACGGACACACGTTTTATCAACTGGCTATCCTCCAGACAGTGACATACCATTTCGGCCATGTGACGCGCATGCACGCTCGCGGTGTGAAGTGTGTACGCGCTATTTTCCGAGATGCCTTTTTTTGGATGATCTAGTTAAAGGCGGAGTCCATGATGTTTGAAAGCCAATGTTGATATTTGAAATCACCTAAACAAACACGCCCCTACCCAATAGAATCTGGACCTTCTGTTGATAGACCCGCCCCACACATACGCAAACCGGCATTTGATTTGATTTGATTGGCTATAAGTGTGTTTTGGTAGTCGGCCCGTCTCCTTTTCCAACGCGTTTTTCAAACATCGTGGACTCCGCCTTTAAGACGGTAGGGTTTCCAAGCTTAGGCGGGCCACCCGAACTGCAAAGTGCTGCGGGAAACCCTGTTAACATTTACAAACCAACGTTTGCATTCATCTGTATAGATTTCCTTTTAATGATGTAAATTCCTGACCTAATTTCCCGCATCTCATCTTTAATCTTCACTTTTATTTCTCTGTTTATTTTGTTGTTGTGGGTGGCAGCGGGAGCTGCTTGGTGCTTTCGTGACGTGAGGCCAAATGTTTAAAGATATCACACTATGTAGGCCTTCATATTGTAACTTTATTAAAGAACCTAATAAAAATCTGAAAATATATATTCCCAAATATTTAATATAAACTATAGTGAATTGCACGCAACATACATGTTTTTTATTGATAAAAACAACACTTCCTATCATTCCTCTCTTCTTCATAACGTCATTATGTTCGCGTTTGTTATTGTGTAATAACAAACTCTAGCGGTGAAAATGTACATACTACACCTTTAATAAATATGCATAATTATAAATTATGTAAAACATTGAATAGATAGATAATACATGAATAATAGAGCCCAGGAAATGCCTCTTTGCGCAATGCGCCCTTCTTGATGCCCAAATTGCCCTTTTATAAGCGGACAAAGGGGACCCCACGGAAAGGCATTCGTGGCTGGCGAAAAAGCTACCGTGACCGGACAAACACGGCTGCGAATGAGCAAAATGAGCTTGTGAATGCCGGAACACAATAAAAAAAATCTTGAGGACCTCAACCCCCCCCCCCCCCCAAAGGCCTCTGCATGGCACTGATAGTGACCTATAGCTTACCAATTTATTACATTTCAAAAGGGACCAGACGGATGTCTAGAAGTGAAACAAAATCTAATTTATAATGCACTAAACCTTTTTGACAGTAGGTGTGAAACAATCATAACGTATCCAACGGATGCCCATTGTGAACTGCACCATTGCTTCCATGCCTTCTTGTCTGATGTATGACAAGATTTTCCAGCATCTACATTCTGCGCTTCTGATGCAGTTTAGAGAACAATCTAATGCATGCATCACATTTATAAGTAGAGAATGAGATGGTCAACGAATCATGAGTAACTGACATGTTGCATAGACCTCCAGGAAAGGAGATGCATCGATATTTTAATCTCAAGCATAGAGCAAATAAGAGGAGGAAAAACTAATCTGAGTCCAGTTTCACAGTTTTCTTGCGATGGCTAAACATTTGTTTCATGCAAGGAAAGTTGGTCCTAGACCAATATTAAAGGGTAAGATTTATCCAGAGTGCCTAAATTAGCCCACTGACGTGTTTTCATAGAGCAGTCTGTAACCATGACCACTGGAGTGCTTGAGAGTTAAAACGGATCTGGCTCAAGAGCAGACCAAGATCAAAGAAGGGCTTTGTCAAGTACTTTGAAAAAAGACGTGTTTAAAACAACATGGAACAGATGTGCGTGCACCCAGATTCTACTATCACTGCCTGGCTATTGGGCGTGACCTTTAGTGCAAATGCATTATTTGAACAAACATTATTTGTGCAAACATTACTACAAATAGGCTAGAATCAACTTTGGTTCAGCAAGAGTGGCAGCCTATAATCATGCAGGGCAACATATGCACCGCATGCTTATATGTCCATTGTATATAAAAAAAAATGCATATACAATACAAGAAATAACAGGTTAAAGTTTCAATTTGTAACTTGTTAAAGTTTAAAAATAAACGTCGGAGCCGATGGTGTAGTGGACGGTGCTCCGACACATTGTGCAGATGCACTTCCTTTGCCAATCCCATACCCCTCTCTTCACTCTATACATTCCTGCCTTCTCCTTAATTACTATCTATCCAATAAAGACAAAAATGGCCCAAAAAATATATTTAAAAAAGTTAAAAAATAAACAAAAAACGGTTATTGAGCGAGTTTCATTGATTCATCATTCACAAACACAAGTTCACAACATTTTAACAAAGACTTATAATTCGAGCTGTCAGACACGATTTTGCAGATTTGCCATCAACAAACAGAAAGGAATTTATGCAATTAACTTGTAATCTTATGTTCTAAACAAAAGTCACGGACTGTAGCTTTAATTGGTTGAATATATGTATTCATGAAGGGTATATGAAGGGTCGCTTGTCCTTGCATTATTCTTTTTTATGTCGGTCTAAACAGATGAATCTTTGACCACTGCATGCCTGGTGTGCAAAGCGAAAATCAGTTCAACTTTTAAAACGTGCCTCCTGCTTACAGTATATGTCTATATCTATTTTTAAAACGTGGCGCTTAATAAAGGAGGAGTTAGGAGACATACAATTATACATATACATTACAACAGTGGTTCTCAAACTGGGGGTGCCAGGGGGCCAGAGCATTATGACATTTTATAAAACATATTAATTTATCATAAATTCTGTGTAATTAAACCTTAAAAAAATAAGGCCACTAACCAACAGCACTACGTTGTATAATATAATATTTTTGTTTAAAATGTTAAGTTTTAGAACGGTTTTGTCATACGTTTTCTTTGGGGGGGAGGGGGCACGAAGGGATGCACCGTACACAAGGGGGGGGGGCACACTGAAAAAGTTTGAGAACCACTGCATTACACTACAGGAAATAGTAGGTTAAAGTTGCAATTCGTAACTTTTTTAAGTTAAAAATAAATAAAAAATCGGTTATTAAACGAGTAGATAAAAAAGTTTTCTTTACCCAAAATCACAACAATAATTTTACAAAGACTTGTAATTTGAGCTGTCAGGGACAATTTCGCAGACCGTTATTAACTTGTAATCTTATGGTTTCAAACAGAAGTTACAGACTAGATCTTTGATTGGTTGAACATCTTTCAAATGGTCACTTGTTCTTGCAGTCTTTTTTATGTTATTCTATACTAGGGTGTAACAATACATGGATACGGATCGATACATTGACTTTAATTCTAACAATCCGATGCATCGATGCCACACTTAAAAAAACGATTTAAGGTACCTTTATTTTGACACCCTCCACTTCATCATTCCTTGTCATATCCATCTACGCATTTCCGGCGCACATTTTTGTTTATTTTCATCATCTAGCGTCAGCAAGTGAATGCGGTGCAGCAACAAAGAGGTTGTAGCAACGATAACAAAGAGAAAGAGCTAGAAGACAAGCGTGTGTTCAGCACTGCAGGTGATATTGTCCATGCAAAACCAAGTGTCTGCTCTCCTGAACATGTTGATCAGCTGATTTTTTTAAAGAAAAATCTTTCAAAAGAGACTGCAGCACTTGTTTTGCCTGATATTTATTTATTTTTCAATTTAATATTTTTTTCTAAAACTACCTCTACCTGAAACTGATTGTCACTATTACACATTTTTGCACTGAAAGACTTATTTATTTTTCTTTATTTAAAAAAAGAGTATTTTTTTAGTTTGTTGTTGTAAACAGGGCTTTGAACCAGATTTTTCCCAACTGGTTTGTTCCGAACAGAAACAGTATTTTAACGTTTCCGGTTTTCGATTCAACCCTAAAATTGACGTTCCTGAACCGTTAGAAAAAATAAAGTTCCCAAACCGGTTAATAACGTTCCATGTCAGCCGTAGGACATAAAATAAGTATTTATACAAATAAATAATGTCATTAGGACATTAAACTAAAATTATTAGTCTACATAATTTTCCTTAAGTCTCTTCTTGTCATCAAACATTAAAAAAGACTACATTATGTAAGTGGCATAACTGTAATTCTGACATTCCTACATTTGTCGGCATTATACATTAATTAAAATAAGGACAATTTCTGCCATGTCATTTATTGGCAAACAACTTAAACTAATGTTTTTATTAGAAAAAGAATACGATGGAATTTCGATATCATTTTGTCTGTATGTGTCCTGTCAAGAACAGAAAGATTGTTCGCTTGCTTTTTGAAACGCGTCATTCCGTGTATCCACTTCTGAGTGCACTTAAACATGCGCACACACACAGACAGAGGACAAATTCCAAACAGCTCTTCGGGAAGAAAATGCAGCATAAACAGTCGCTCCACATAAAGTGAAAATTCAGTGCTTTATTCGCCACATGTATTTTAAGGGAAATTTATTTTTAGGGATAATCACATGAACTGTCGGATTTACACCCCTATTCTATACATATTAATCTTAGGCCATTGCATGGTGTGCAAAGCTAAAATCTGTTTGACTTTAATAAGCGCCTCCGGACCCTGGCTTTTTGTTTTATTCTGTGGTCCGTCTAGCTGTATTTAAACACAAGAACCCAACCTGTATTATCTGAATTGTTCAGGCTCCTTTAGGATTGACTCCATTAGGATTGACTATTCCTTTAATCACGCAAATGATCAACTAGTCTATTTTAAAAATTGGTAGTTTTGCACCCCCCTATTCAAAACATCTCCATCTCAGAAACTGCTTAGGTTGGGTACTTGTTGATCTGCAGATGTAGGCAAGACTGTTTTTACGTGGCCCCTGAACTCCAGTCTTGTCAGTTGGCTTTAGTTTCTAGCCGCCAATGTTATTTTTAGGTGGATGTACCTTTTGGGCTTTATGACGTTAGTTGGGTTTATATTTAGCCATGGGAAGGTGGGGGGAGAGAACCACTTGTTTTTTAAGCCCGTTTTTTCACGAGTGATGAACTCATGTTGGTAATGTCAAGGACTTTGGCAGCAGACTTTGTTTGACAGCTAGTCTCTCATTCTCTCTCTCCAGCCTTTAGCCAGACCTGACCCAATTAAGACCAACCCAAATGAGCCACAACCTCCTGCCATTGGGCCTAGAGGAATCACGGACGGTGGGCAGAAGGTTGCGGACAGTCAGTCAGTTCACAAGACAAGGGAACTTTGATTTTCTACCATCCAAAAAAACCCCAGACTTTATTAGCTCACACTTACAGGGCCACAAAAAACAGCCTCGGTTTGCATGGGATTAATTACAACAAAGCCAAAAGAAACAAAGTGGTTTCCCAGGCAGATTACCAACTCTGTTACTGACCGCTGCCATCTTAAGAAAACATATTTTAAGTATAGTGGCATTAGGAAGGGTCAACATTAGCACACAAACTTGGGGTTAAGGACAAGAGCAAACCAATTTACTTGGGCAGGCAACTTCATGTCATGTACAGACATAAAGAGCTTGCTAAAAATGGGGATAGTATGACCTGAAACAGTATGAAAACAACCCCAAAATCATCTGGAACACTCTAGCAACTGTATATCACTCCGAAACAAAACAGATGCTCAAGGAAGTCTTGTGCTGTCGGATCAGTTCACTGCAAGTCAATCCAGACAAGCACAGACAGGCCTGTCAATACCACCTGAATAACAATCGGCCAATCGATGAGCAATCTGTTACCCATCTTGATTATAAGCACGGGAAATTTCTCAGGTTCTCAAAATCAATTCTGAAAGAGCTATCAAGACCGAAAACAAACCAAACTTAAATCAAATGGATAATTCAAATGAGCGACTGCCCAATATTAAAAGACAGAGATAGTTAACAAGCGTTCGCCATGTCGTAGGTTTGTTTATGCATAATTGCATATGCACTAAAAATCTATATAGATAAAGATATATCAATAATCAGACATCAAAGACATATACATTTACAGCTAGAATATAACCCTTTTTTAGGCTCATCATTTGATGACTCATATGAAGGCATAGACAGATGCACTTCCACCCAAAGTGAGGATTCACACACATGCGCAGCGCAGGGGACGCATACAGATTTTTCTCCTCAAATAGCACATTGCGATGACTCATTCTCCGCACAGCCCCGACTGCAATGCTCCTCCCTGCCACATAACGCACACACTCGCATACACACATTTATTACATATTGATAACAAACCAGTCAGTTTATGATGAGAGTTGGGGTAAAACCTGGCTACTTGTAAAAAATAATTGGAAAAAAATAAGGCCTGGATTGTTTTAGAGAGTGCCCTGAATGCACACATGCAGTAGGAACATCAGCAAATATCTATTTGATGTGTTTGCGTTTATCTGAAAAATGCAATTAATCATCTGCAATCCATTAAACTTTAAAATACATTTGAGGCGAACATAAAAAATAAATAAATAAAACAACTTGACTCTTTTAAAGTTATCATGAAATGGAAATTAAATTAATTTTTTTATGTAATTCTGTAGTGTTTTTTTATAAATTACCTATCTGTGTGCTTTATTTTTTTGAAGGGGACATTTAGTGAAAGAACAACTCGGTAACTTAGTTTTGATAAACCATTTTCTGCAAGCATGTGAACAAAATAAGTAATTGAAATTTGGCTCCCCTTGTGATGTCAGAAGAGGATAATACCGCCCCTTAAACTGCACTATCCAAACACGGCACGGCTCATTTGCATTTTAAAGGAGACACCCAAAAACGGCACATTTTTGCTCACACCTACAAAGTGGCAATTGTAACTAGGGATGCACCAATAACACTTTTTCCATGTCCGATCTGATACCAGAATTCTGAGTATCGGCCGATACCGATACTTCTGTATTTTTCTTAAACAATTTAAAACGGTTCTCAGTACAGAATCGAACCGGTCCGTTATCCTCCCGCGGTTCGGCACGCACGTGCAACGTGTTTGAATCGACCATGCATTTCTAATTTAGTTTGGTGAAAAAACAACAAATAAAACCACATGTTCTGAATAAGCTCTGCGTGTGTTTAGGTGAGAGTACCTGTCCAATCAACTCGTAGTATGCAAATCTGTTGCCAACCTCATAGTTCCAACTTGTGTGTGTGTGTGTGTGTGTGTGTGTGTGTTGCGGACCATTTAGCGCGGCAGGCAAAGGAGAAAAGCCGCTAATAGAGGCACTGCCAGCTTCATTTAGGTCTACTGCAGCAGCGATGCTCAAGAAAACGTGAACAAAACACGAGTGCCATTTCGTCGCTGTCCGATGAAAAACACGTATGTCCATTTTGCCGATTTTGAGTTTTTTTCGACGGATTGAATGTCCAGGTTCATTTCCATATACAGTATGCGTCACATACCTAAATGGCCAATGAAAAGTTGTGAAATCATGTCATCTGATTTTTATGTATATCCATTTGGTGTCAAAGCTGTCACTCACGCCGCGTATCTCCCGCCTGTGAAGCGTCTCGCAGGTCTTGTAAAGTTTCATCGAAGCTCAGCACTGGATATAGCCAAATAAACATAGCCTGTGAGACAATATCTTTCCTTCATCGAGGTAAACGTTCCCCCTGACGCCACACGTACATCTAGGAGTGACTACATTACGGTAGGACTGTGCAAACAAAGTATCTGTCTAGCATAGTGTTATTTACGCTGGGGACATGCCACTGCTTTTTGAAGGCATTTGGTTAAAATGTTCTGAAAAATCAAGCGATGCTTAAGACTGGTTTTGTGGTCCAGGTGTGTTTTCTTGTACATATGTAATGAAATTCATTGTAATCATTTATTAAACGCGCTGCTGTTTTCTACGGTACGTGCTTTGGCATTGTTCGGTTGAGCTGGTGTTGCAGGGACTGTTACATGTGTGAAGTCGACATTGTTGAGGGTTTTATGCTGAGTATTTTCTTGTTGTCGACTGGCCAGCCCTATGCCCATTTTTGATGCGCCGTCAATTTTTCCCGTCCTGCAATAATGTTTTTTATCTGATCTTTTGTCCCTACCACTTTTCAACACAAACTGACTCCCCTGCTGTCTACCATGTCAGTGTATTTATTCATTGTCCCTTCATAGCTTGCAAGAGACATTTACTACACTTATAATTAATATTAAATAAAGTAAGCGTATTTAACTAAGACGTAGGCTATTTAATAAACTGAGCGTATTCATCTGTCAATATGAAACGCGACTTGGCCATTCTAATTAATGATCGGAAGAACACGTATCGATCAAAGTTAATGAACGTATGTCCATTTAAACTTAGTTTTGGTCAAATGTGGATTATATCATTACACTGGCAAGAATATGGTTACATGTAAAGATGTCATACCAAATATGACAACGCTACATTTAACTGCTTTCGATATACGGTGTTTTTTTTTCACTTCCTGAAAAGTAACTGTTTTGGACATACGTGAGTTTCATCGGGCAGCGACGATATGCTCAAGGCCATACATCTAATATGACGAGTCGCTTGCGCCGTCATCACCAAAGTGTTGTTGATAGCACGCGATCACAGATGAGACCGAAACAGCACACATTGCCTTCTGTGTTTGAATGTTAACAAACTAATCTTCTTGCGAAAAACAACCTCTCTTCACTTCCTTTTACGGTGAATGGTGCAAGGGCAACACAACCGGAGCTTTGTTTTTTCGGGGTAAAGATAGCGGCATTAAGCAACAAGGCCCAACTTCCAATGATCCCATCAGTTCTTGGTGGACGAAAAACTTGCCCCAAATTTTTCCTCATCTCAAAACAACCTCTTTTCACTTCCTGTCACGAGATATGCCATGAGGGCGGGGCTATCAGAAACTTGTTTCTGTGCAGCATTTAGCAATTAGCAACATGGACCAACTTCCAATAATCCCATCAGTTCTCGATGGACGAAATGAAGTGCCCCCAACATTTTTCCTCATCTCGAAACCACGTCTCTTCACTTCCTGTCACGAGAAATGGCGCAAGAGGGAGGCTATCAGAAACTTGTTTCTGCTCGGGAAAAGATTGCTGCGATTAGCAATTAGCATCATGGCCCAACTTACAACGATTCCATCAGTTCTTGGTGGGCGAAATGAAGTGCCACCCCACATTTTTCCTCATCTCAAAACAACCTCTCTTAACTTTCTGTCACGAGAAATAACGTGAAGTCGGGGATTTCAGAAACTTGTTTCTGCCCGGGAAAAAATTGCGGCAATTAACAATTAGCATCATGGCCCAACATTCAATGATTCCATTAGTTATCGGTGGACGAAATGAAGTACCGCCACACATTTTTCCCTCATCACGAAACAACCTCTCTTCACTTCCTGTCACGAGAAATGGGGCGAGGCGGGGCTATCAGAAACTTGTTTCTGCCCGACGTTTAGCAATTAGCAACATGAACCAACTTCCAATGATTCCATCAGTTCTCGGTGGAAGAAATAAAGTGCCGCCCCACATTTTTCCCTCATCTAGAAACAACCTCTCTTCACTTCCTGTCACGAGAAATGGGGCGAGGCGGGGCTAACAAAAAAATGTTTCTGCCTGGGAAAAAATTGCGACGATTAGCAAATATCAACATAGCTCACCTTCCAATATTCTCGATGGACGAAATGAAGTCCCGCCCCACATTTTTTCCTATTTCAAAAGCTTCAGATATACATCACGATACGGAAAAGAAGACAATTGCAACTTCTGCTTCAGGTGACCTTAAAGACATCCCATTGATGTACAGCATGTTCAATTACTGGGTAAATCTATTCATTAAAGACACATTGAGGTGCCTTGCAATGCACAGAAATGTTCGATGTGTTGACGTACTGAAACAGGAAGTTGGGACTACAGGCTTTGAGAGTCTGATAGAAAAATGCTCATTTAAAAGAAAACATGTCAGACGCACTTTCAAACTATTCAAACTAAAAGCCAGAAACATCATTTCATTTGTGAGCTTTAAAACCTAATGTGCAGCAGACTATAATTATTAAAAATGAAAAGGGAGTAAAACTTTAACACTGACACACTAAAAAGAAAAGGGGAAATGTGCTGAGATTTTGACGTAAGCCACATTAATATTGGTAATTGCTTGAGATCAACCCAGAAAACAAGAAAACATTGATTATAAAATTCAAGAGGAATAAAAACAAGAAAACACCATGTTCTCCTGTCACTAATGCTGTTACTGCTGCCTCTATAATGGCCATTTATGTTCTAGGGTGAATATCAGGGTACTTAATTAAAGATGCCATTATTGTATCACAAATGACTGATTTATTTTTTATTAAGGCATAATACGCCAATGGGCATTCAGAAAACAAAACATCTTGTGCCCACCCCCAGAAAAACCCTAGAAAAACAAAGAGACAGCGCACAACATCTGATACATGTATCCCTGAACTTGTCTAATGCAAAGCATGGAGCCCATTAACAGTAGAGGGCTTCGGCACATGAAATTACCTTTTATTGGAGAAACAGAACTGTACGACATGTCCCCAGCAGAACAAAAGACCCCGCTGCATGGCTGAATGAATTGACACTCGTTTCTCCTTGATGGGCCTGGATGCCCTGGATCACATGGAGCTTCAGGTTCACTGAGCACTGAACTAGGGTTATTCAGTACAACAAATGTATTGCGAGATGTTTAACATGATGTTTAGTAGTGATGCACCGATGTATCGGGCGCCGATATTTATCGGCCGATTTTTGATGAATTTGAAACCATCAGCATGTCTGCAATAGCACGAGAGAGACCGATACCGATTGTTTATTAATTAACTGTATAA
The DNA here is from genome assembly GCF_027580225.2 of Misgurnus anguillicaudatus. Lineage (NCBI taxonomy): Eukaryota > Metazoa > Chordata > Actinopteri > Cypriniformes > Cobitidae > Misgurnus > Misgurnus anguillicaudatus. The sequence continues at coordinate 33,480,880 of NC_073355.2, read as the reverse complement.
AGAAATCCATTATATGTAAAAAAAAAAAATGAGTTAATGTTGTTAATAAAATAAATGCTAAATAGCAAAAACCACCTTTGAAGGTTGTCATGCTGTCTTATTATATTTGTTTTAGCTTAATTTGTGCCTCTCTTATTATGTTGGTCAGTTGAATGTTAATTAGATCCAATCCATGTTCAGTAAAAATAATTTGATTCAGAAATAAACTAGCTAATAGACGAACTGTATAGTATTGTATACAAGTGTTTAATATCGGCATCGATATTGGCCACAAGTTGTCTGTTTAAATCGGTATCGGCCCAAAAAATCCTATCGGTGCATAATGTTTAGGTATCTAATGGAATTTAATGGAAAAAATTATCCAAAAAGATAACCGATGTAAGGTCACGAGGTACATGTGCTTTTGTCCTTAGGATTTCTCACAACACACATTTTGATCGTAAATATTCAACATACACACATGCAGAAGACATAAAAAGCAAAGAACCAATCAACTTTCATCAAAGCAACCAAACAAGCCAATCAGCAAAGAGCACTCCGAGCATCCGGTGACATTCAAAGACGTCATGAGGGGGGCGGAGGGTTAATAGAGGTTGTTACCGGTTCTAATTATAAACGGCAGAGAGCCAAAAAACCATGAACATGAGAGGGGAGGAAAAAAGAGAGTGAGGGGACCTAAAGGAGCAAAAAGTAGGTAAAAAAGGATGCTGGGAAGGGAGGGGGTGAGGGTGCAATGTTAAGGTAGCAGCAGATTGGGGAAGACAAACAAAGACGTGTGAGAAACAAGACCTTGAACCCTGGCTGAGCCGCATCTGAGACAAGACGATTTTATGCAATTACATACACAACAACAGGTTAATATCCTACTGACAGCCAAAACGTTTTTGAAACATGATTTGTAATACAGCTATGGGGCTGGCTGTGTCACCACATGAACAAATGGATTTGAATAATGCCACACAAATTGTTTGTTTTTGCGGATACTTTTAATTGATGCCATGTTACCAATCGCAGTACGGATCTCTTTACAAATGAAAATAAGTAAATAATTGAGGATCTTAGGACAAGAGAAACAATGTAGATGTCTTTACCAGAAGCTACTGGTTACATAGACAGCTCTGTTTTTAGGCAACATCCACTGGTGTAGTGCAGGTATACCCACTTCTTTATTAGATGGCATGGGGCATACCCACTTCTAAATATTAATTTCATATTAATAACTCTTAAGATACACTGGGTCCGAAATAATTGTCAGAAATTTGCGCATGTTAAAAAATAGATGTTTCAATCACGTTTATACACTGCTTCTGAAACTTTCGTCCGTCATAAAAAATTCAGATCATGTTTTTCTCATCCGTAGCAGGCATGTTTTGACATCAGAGCCATCGTACAAGTGAATGCCAAAATCAAGAATAGCGTCTGACAAGTTGATCCACATCGTCTCGCAGCACAAAGTATGACAAACAAAGTGAGGAATACAAAGAGGCGAAATATAAAGACGGAAAGTGCTGTGACTGTCAGCTATGGTAGCCCACACTCGAAATGTGACAATCCCAGTGTAGTGAACACACATGCGCGCACGCACACGCACACACACAGAGCAGCTGGACAGCGGCAGCAGCCCCCAGCAGGGAGGAAATGAGAAAGCTGCCTTGCTCAAGTTACCTAAATGATAGCTTGTTGCTATTCATCCATTCCCAGTGAAAAGTGCTAATATTATGAAGAATTCATTTTGTATTGCATAACAAAAAAACGCATACGAAAATTATGGAATACACTACAGTGTGCAAAGACCTTTACGCTGAGGAGTCAAGCAGCAGTGACAAAACCAGCCCATTTTGGAGTGAACTAATTATGCATGACTTTTTACTGTTTATGTCACTGTTTATATCACAGGGTGTTCAACCATATTTGAGCCGCTTTAAAAAAAAATGGGTATGTACATTAAAAAGCGAGACACACAGCAAGAAAGTCGCTGCTAGTCTGAATGCAGCTTAAGCTTGCGCTATTGAATGTGCACGTCCGGTGTTGTCCTACATGCAACACAGCGCTGCGCTTCATGTCCGGTACGCAACCTCCTACAGGTTCCTACTCGGGACCATTTCTTTCTTACCTTTTTATAGTCTGAAGACCTTTTCAGTGTCACATCAGGAAAAAAGGTGAAATATACTGGTCTCAAATTTTGGTCGCAAAATGCCATCATTTGGTGGCAGTCTGGAGCCCTGCCGGAAGCTAGTTATTTTCGTTTTTAAAGTTTTAAATGTGTATATTTCTACAATAAAACTGCATGAATTACCCTCAGAAGGCCTTTGTTCATCCTCATGGAGCCGCCCGCATCTATTTTGTGAAGGATGGATGCACATTTTTTGGACTAGAAGGACGTGGACCCCATAACTTTACATTTGATTAACTGAAAGATCTAAAACATTTTCTTAACTAACTGAAAATGTGTTCGTCTGAAAAAATGATGGACATATGCATCTCGGACGGCTTCGGGGTGAGTGAATCATGGGTTTAATGTCATGTTTGGCCGAACTATCCCTTTAAGTACTGTATAATTGATGCGATGCATTCTGGGATTGCTATTTTCCCAAAACCATACAAATAATGATGTTATACAGTTGTCCAAAACACGGTGTCTTAGGAGGCACAATTAAAATGTATCCGAGAATGTCCATGCAGTCTTTAAACCCTGCCCCTTATAGACATCTCACAGCATAATAACCTTATGTTACGTATTCCTTGCTACTTCAAAAAATGAATCAAATTTAAAGCAACACTATCTAGTTTTTTTTACCTTTAAATAATGTCTCTAAAATTATTTCAGTGATAGAACAACTTTTAACTGGACAAATTGTACTGTTGCTGCAACCTGAGCAGCCTCCTAGCTGCTACAAGCACACTCTGAAAGTGGCGGTGGAGAGTAGGAAACACAGCCCCGCCCCTCCCCCTGCCTGCAGAAGAGTGTCTGATACCAGGCACTGTTGCGCTTTTCAACCACATGGGGGAGCTCTAAGTCATTTTTACAAGGAAACTACATAGTGTTGCTTTAACGAACCGAGAAAACAAATTTGTGAGTGCTCGTGCAGAATTCAATATGTCAGAACAAAGAGACTCTCTTTGCTTTTATCATCTTAAGGTCACAAAAGAAAAAGCGAGACAAGGCAGGAAAAATGCATCTTCTCCGATTCACATTTCTGGATGATGAGCAATTGATAAATGTTTTTCCTTTGCGGTCCACGTTGTCTTGAATGGAATCAGACTCATCTGAGTTTTTTCAAGGGTAGCCAAAGTGAAACTGAAAAAGGCAACCACGACTCCCTAAAGGCGAAGTGTGTAATTTCTGTGCCGCTTGCGTCACCAAACAAAATTGCAATAACAACAGGTCCATGTGAAACCCCCAGCACTGATTAAGCCAATGCTTGTGAGTCAACGCTCTGTACAACCAGAAAAATTACACACTTAACCTTTCAATCAGCAACACCATCAATTTCAGACAATGCAGATATTTTTTTCAAATACTTCTTCGTGTGGCTCAAGAAAGAATCTGTTTTTGCATTTCTGTGCCAAATCTGCAGACATACAGCTAAACAGATGGGAGACAGCCATGTCCATATTCCTGATATCTGTGTAATCAGGCTAGCTATATAATTTTATTCATTGGCATTATTTTACAAATGGCAGGGGACATGCAGAACTGTGTGAATACAGGCATTTGAATGCTGCTGAGCACTGAGGAGGAACATTCAATCTAGGCTTATTCTTGTATAGTGTAAAAGATAATTAGTAAGTTAAAACATTTACTTGGTGTATTAGGTGAATTCATTGGTGACGACTAGTCGAGTCTGAAGACGATATGAATAGACGTTGCTTGAGCTGAATAAGTTCTGTTTCGCCCGGTTATGGAGACCCTTAAGGACGCCAAGCTCTAAAGGGGATCCTCAGCATCAGCCATGACCGTAGACCTCATGGGGCTCTGATGGCCACTGGTGCCGGTCACAAGCACCCTTACTGCAACAGACACAAACATGCAGGAGTTAATGGAAATGAGACCGACACCATTTCTCGAACCATGAAAACAGGTGGAGTGTGCTTAGATGCTCATCCAAGGCTTTTGTAAAAAAAGTCATAAAAAACTGGATGTAAAGTAATAAGATTAATGTCTATGTAACATAGTCCAAAAATTAAAAATTTCCCTTTCTTAAAGGTATTGCGGAGGATTTTCTTTTTCCGGGTGGATCATCAAGACTATTAGTCCTCCTAGTTGTCAATCAGAAGTATTGCGCAATTGCATTTTTTAAAAAAGTGGAGACGGCGGTTCTTTTCTAAAATTCGAGAAAATCCTCCGCTACACCTTTAATTCCCAGAATGCACCATCAAACCTGGGGTGCATTCCAGAAAGCAGGTTAACTTACCATCAGCGAAACCCTGAACTTTCAGTTGATTAAAGGATTAGTCCACTTTCTATAAAAAATCCAGATAATTTACTCACCACCATGTCATCGAAAATGTTGATGTCTTTCTTTGTTCAGTCGAGAAGAAATTATGTTTTTTGAGGGAAACATTGCAGGATTTTTCTCATTTTAATGGACTTTAATGGACACCAACACGTAACAGTTTTAATGCAGTTTAAAATTGCGGTTTCAACAGAGCTTCAAAGGACTCTACACGATCCCAAATGAGGCATAAGGGTCTTATTTAGCTAAACAAATGTCATTTTTGACAAGAAACATAAAAAATAAGCACTTTTAAACCACAACTTCTCGTCTATCTCCAGTCCTGTGATGCGCCACTGTGACCTCGCGCAATACGTCATCACGTGATGAGGTCACGGATGATGTATGCGAAAACTACCGCCCCAGTGTTTACACAACAACCGTTCCGACGTTGTTGTATGTGGAATGATACTAATTAATGTCTTTGTGTCAGTTTATTGTTTAAAATGGTCCACAAATGTGCGTTTCATATATGTAACACGTGACCTTTCCACGCCATTACGAAATTATGTGAGGTTGCGCTGGCGCACCACACAGCCGGAGGAAGAAGAGAAGTTGTGGTTTAAAAGTGCTTTTTTTCTTGTCAAAAATGACAATCGTTCCGCCAAACAAGACCCTTATGCCTCGCCTGGGATCGCCCAGAGTCATTCGAAACTGCAATTCTAAACTGCATTAAAACTGTTACGTGTTGGGGTCCATTAAAGTCCATAAAAATGAGAAAAATCCTGAAATGTTTTCCTCGAAAACATAACTTCTTTTCGACTGAACAAAGAAAGACAACAACACTCCTGGATGACACGGTGGTGAGCAAACCATCCGGACCTCTTTCAAGAAAATGGACCAATCCTTCAACCGAAAACCTGCTTACCCTGTCGGTTCCAAAACACTTGATAAGAGTTAGTTCAATCAACCTCTTACTGGTGACCGAGAGTTAAAGGGACCCTCCACTTTTTTTGAAAATAGGCTCATTTTCCAGATCCCCTAGAGTTAAACATTTGATTTTTACCATTTTGGAATCCATTCAGCCAATCTCCAGGTCTGGCGGTACCACTTTTAGCATAGATTAGCATAATCCATTGAATTAGACCATTAGCATCGCGCTCAAAAATAACCAATATTTTTCCTATCTAAAACTTGACTCTTCCGTAGTTACATCGTGTACTAAGACCTACGGAAAATTAAAAGTTGCGATTTTTTTAGGCAGATATGGCTAGGAACTATACTCTCATTCTGGCGTAATAATCAAGGACTTTGCTTTTAACTTTTAATTTTACGTCGGTCTTGGTACACGATGTAACTACAGAAGAGTCAAGTTTTGAATAGGAAAAATATCGAAACTTTTTGGTCATTTTTTAGCTCGATGCTAATAGTCTAATCAGATTCGATGGTTTATGCTAAGCTATGCTAAAAGTGCTACCGCCAGACCCGGAGATTGGCTGAATGGTTTCAAAAACTGTAAAAATCAAGTGTTTAACTCTAGGGAATCTGGAAATTAGCATATTTTCAAAAAAAGTGGCGTGTCCCTTTAATGTGCGAACACAGGAAATACATAAAGACATTTTCAATTGTATGTCACATAACCAACTTTTTGGAATTCCTTCATGCACACTACAATAAATTAGCATAAACTTACCGTGTTTTTTTCTGTCTCAACCATGAGTGTATATTTCATGATGGCACTGTTTAAACAGCCACAAAACCATTTATAGGGAACACAACTCAGTCTTGCATTGCTGAGAAATCTCATACATTCTCTCAATCATGTCACGGGTAATTGACTCATCACCATTTCATTGTTAGTGAATCAAAGCCCCTGCTAACGCTCAAATTTGTTCATGGTAAACTGAAGTTATGAGGATCTAGGATGCGTAACAAGAAACACTGTTCAGCTCTAAGCGAGACCAAAACCAGCTCGTGTGTCTACGTTCTCGTCGCTGAATTTTAACAGATCTTGTAAAGTCATTAATGTCAGCGCCAGAAAGTTATTACGTTTCGCTTGCAAGGGGGTTGTATGGTTGCCACTTCCAAAACAGATCCAGAGGCCTATTAATGGATGACTCACGCAGCCTGTATATCACTAGAGACGCACTACAATACCCACGCAGCCTAGCAGCAACTGATTACGCAGCGGACTAGCACATTACCCACGCTGCCTTATGATTTTACCCTCAGTCCTGCCCGGAGCAAAGAAGAAAGAGGATTTGGACTGCCGAGTTTAAAGGAATAGCTCACCATATTAATTGAATTTACTAAGCTGATCAGTATGTTTACATGAATATGTGACAGATTGATGGCTAAATAAATATAAACCGTTTTCTCTCACAAATGTATCGCTTTGCTTCAGAAGACATATATTAAACCACCATTTGTGCTTTTTAGAGCATTAAAGATAACATGATAACATTTTAATATCAAACTATTAGTGCATATACATATGGGATGGAATAACGGTTATGAAAAAATTTGGTGTGCCGTTCCTTTAAGTGATTGTTAAAAAAAAATAAAGGTCCATACTATCTAGGTCTGCCCTGTATTCTGATGTAATGTATAGTATTCAGAAGAACACATTTTAATACTGTCACCCATGCATGTTGCACTTGCAAAACATTTTTATTTTATCAGGAGACAGCAGGTATAACAACTCCAAGACGTCTATTTGGAAAGTTGGTGCACAGCATGAGGGCATCTGCCGGACATTTGTAAATAAGTTTCTTGAATCGTGGGTAAAACTGGCAACCTTGCACTAAAGTCAAGGCCTGGCATGCACAGGGACAATATCCTCTGGCCTCACCTGCTGGTCAACTCATGCAACTACAGCTGGGAATAATATAAACAAGGGGTCCAATCCTGACTATCCTGCAGAGTTTAGATCCAACCCTAGTCAAACACACCCAACTGTAATTTTCGCATTATCCCGATGAGCTGGTTCAGGTGTGGAAGGTATGGAAGTTAAAAACAAACATTCGTATCACTTAGCATACACCTATATTCTGTGTACTTCTCAAACAGGTTGCCTAATCATAAAGCTTAATTAATATCTGAATGAACACACAACCTTGTTATTAGTTTATTAGTTTTAGTCATGTACGATACCTTAATGTAATCTGATTTGCTTTGGCAGTCGGAGTAAGTTGAACTTAGGCCAGAACTTTATTGTTTTGTTTTTTGCTGTATATTTTATTTCATAAAATCTAGTTGTGAAAATTTCCTTTTACTGTATATATAGTTTAAGTACTTTTCGATCTTGGTCATAAGATCTGTGCAAATAAACGAGAGGACCTTCAGATAGGTTTATCCAAATTATACATTGTATTTTTGGTTCCAGCCAGTACTGACTTGTCCCATGGCCTTGTGGGGCGTTTACGTGCTCGTAAGTCTCCGGCAAGCCCGGTATTGACTTGAGCAGGCTGAAGCTGGTCTTTAAGCTCCATCAGTAATTTAATAAAAGAAGTGAAAGTACTTCCTGTCCAAATCTTTGTCACTCCTCTCTCTCTTTCCACACTTGCATTAGCTGTTAGGCTCAGTGCCAAAGCAGTGATCAGCAATTTATGCTTGTAAAGTAGTAGGACATTTGAAGAGTTTAAAACTCTTGTACAAAGTTAAAAAAGGACTTCTGTGTTGCTTTATGTAAGTCAATGTCTGACTTTAGCACCATGGTCCTGAAGAAACGTTTCATTGTGTACTGCACTGCTGGTTGAAATGAAGCTTCACTTGACTTTATTCAAGCGCTTACAGTAACATACAACGGTAAACAGAAATAATTGTATCAAAGTATTTAAAAACTTTAACCACTTCTGATTTAGCATGTTGCCACGCCCCACACCATTCCCCCATGAGACGCAGACACAGTGTGCATGCGGGCAACAGGTGTCACCTAGGAGACAAAAATCCTTCCATCATCCCCTTGAGATCAAAGATGCCTGTTTGATTTAAAAGAATAGTTTACCCAAAAATGATGAGTTTTGAACACAAAAAATATATTTTGATAAATGATGGCAAGCACAGTTGACGCAGTATCCATTGACTTAGTATTTGTTTTTCCTACTATGGAAGTGACATCAACTGTGTGTTTACAATTATTTATCATAGTATCCAGGGTTTCCCACAGCACTTTTCAGTTCGGGCAGCCCACCTTAGCTGGGAGACCCTACCACCTTAACTAGGTCGTCCAAAAAAAAAAATGTGCTGCACAAAAGGCCATCAAGTGCATCTCGGAGAATAGCGTGGACGCGCTTCACAACGCAAGCGGGCACGCGCACCACACGGCCGAAAGACATGGTCCGTCACTGTCTGGCGGATAACTAGCCAGTTGATAAAACATTTAATTCATTAATATCTAGTATGTGTTCATTTTCTGTCATAGTTTCTTCAAAATTGAGTTTTATTTGAGTGTTTTAAATAAAAAAATTTCATCATGACGTGTACGCCCCGCCCCTTTGATTGTCATGCCCCGCCCACCCGCACGACCCTACCACCTTAACTAACTAATTTTCTGCGGGAAACCCTGGTATCTATCTTCTTTTGTGTTAAACAAAAAACATCACTTTTGTGGAACAGATCAACACACATATGTGGACATGTCGAGTATAAATCAGCCTTTATAGCTCAACAAATTTCTGTATTGGGTTTTAATTTTAAACCACTTGCATCTTGGCAGTAAAAAAAATGTAAGGTCTAGATAATTCATGATTTCTTTTTTAACAGACACACACACACCTAGGTAAGGTTACAGAGTCCTTGCCACTTTACAGCTTCCTAACTGAATGCTGAAATTGGTCATTAGCATGCAGCAGAAGCACGGCAAGCATGGCAGGCACCCAGGAGGAAAGAGAGCGGCTATGTCCTCCAGTAGACCTCTTGAATCCCAGCCTGCTGCGTTTCAGGACTGCATGGCTCACATCCACAAAGAGGACAAACTACTCTGACCATTGCTGCCTGACACAATTCACCTATAAGACTTAAATACAGCATGATGCATATAAAACTGTGAAACCACACGTTTGAGGCCATTACAAATGTATCTTTTTGCAACTATTTGTTACAATTTTGCATAGTCACAAAATTGCATATTTATCCAAATCTACTGGCTTCGCAATAGCACAATGCTAAATTTTCTGCATTCTCACATTTAACATTTTGACCCCATTGCAAATAAATCATTTTCCATTAACTGTAGCTGTTAAGTTCCCTAATACAGCCCATTATTCCCTTAATAGCGTACTACATTTTGTCAAAAACAATTGATTTTGGATTCACACACAGTTTTGTTGCGCAAAATCCAGGGCATTACTAAAGCATTAAAATTAATTTGCATAGACTAATTAGACTATTGACCGCTGGCATTATGTCTGGTCCACAATGCTGCTTGCTTATCCCAGCCAAGATTCACCTACGTAGACTGCAGTAATAAAGAGGCCAAAACAAAATGAAACTAAATGTGTGTGGGGGGGTGAACAGGAAAAATAAAAATGTTGAACAAAAACATAAAACTTTAAAATACTCTAGAAATACACAAATGTTGATCTGACATCTATCTATTTGTCTGTCTGTCTGTCTCTACCTACCTACCTACCTACCTACCTGACATGTTTTCTTGAAAATGGGCTTTTTTTCTCAGGCTCTCATGTTTAGGTTCAAATCTTCTTCAGTGCACTTAAGAGGATTTCGCGTAAAAATCGTCATGGCGTTTAAAGGATTCTGCCAACAAACCGGTATTTCTAAATGGCCCAAGGTCTGGATTAAGCGGATTTGAAATACAGTATAGTAGAAAGTATCTGATGAAGTCATCATGCGTGTCGAGAGCATTCAATCAATATCATCTCATTTTTGACGGAGGTGGCATTTTAGCAGCTTTTGCATCTAAGATATATATGAAGAGATTTATTGCATTTTGACACCAATTCATTTTGACTAATTTGGGTAAAAATGGGTTTTCTATACGAAGATGAAACCCACTATTTTCTTTTACAAACGTTCACATGGTATCCTTAGGTTAAAATAACATTAAAAATTCAAATCCATAATTTGGATTTCAAATATTTATTATAAAAACTGATTATTATTTCCACAAAATGCAATAAATTCATGACAATATTTTTTCAAAATGCTATAAATCTATTGAATCAGTATATTAATGTGCATTCATCTTTGCCATGCTACATTCATTTAGTTGACTAGTGGTATACACTGATTAAAAAAATAAACATTAATGACATTAATCAAAACACTTTGTCATATTAAGAACACTGTCATTGCTGCGTTCATCCTTGGGACATCACCACTGAACTTTTTTGACAGCGATCAGCTGTAAAATGTTTTGGTCCTGCTCGATTTTTGTTGACTTCAAGTTAAATAATGTTCATAAGATCGCTGGCATCAATCAATGTGTTAGCATGACAGAAGCTTGATGCTGTCGTGTGAGAGCAGGCAACAACCAGCATTTTTCCTTCGCCTCTCATGTAAATTATTCGATTTTGATGGCTTACGCTTCTTTCCTGCCACCGAAAATCACCACAGGTTTATCAATGCCATCAAAAGTATTATTTGGTTGTTTGTTTGTCAATCACAAAGTACAAAGAAGATGAGGAAAACTAGGATTCTGTGTGTATTCAAAGCTCTGCCCTTAAAGGGATAGTTCGGCCAAAAACGATATTAAACCCATGATTTACTCACCCCCAAGCTGTCCGAGTTGCATATGTCCATCGTTTTTCAGACAAACACATTTTCGGATATTTTAGAAAATATTTTAGATCTTTCAGTTGATTAAATGTAATGTTACGGGGTCCAGCCATAGTCCACGACCTTCAAGTCCAAAAAAAGTCCGTCCATCCTTCACAAATTAAATCCAAACGTCTCCAGGATGATAAACAAAGGTCTTCTGAGGGTAATCCGTGCGGTGTTGTTGTTGAAGTATCCATATTTAAAATTTTATTAATGTAATTAACTACCTTCCGGTAGCGCCGCCATCTTAGTCTCATCCGCATTCAGGATGAGAGCTTACGCAGCGTACAGAGGTTTCTCTGCTGCTGCTCTGTCCCCCGCCCTCCGAATTTGTCATACGTCACTAAGAAAAGTGCGTACACTACGCTAATACTCTCTCCTGAGTCTAAGATGGCGGCGCTACCAGAAGGTAGTTAATTACGTTTATAAAATTTTAAATATGGATATTTCTACAACATCACCGCACAGATTACCCTCAGAAGACCTTTATTTATCATCCTGGAGCCGTTTGGATTTAATTTGTGAAGGATGGACACACTTTTTTTGGACTTGAAGGTCGTGGACTATGGCTGGACCCCGTAACATTACATTTAATCAACTGAAAGATCTAAAATATTTTCTAAAATATCCGAAAATGTGTTTGTCTGAAAAACGATGGACATATGCAACTTGGACAGCATGGGGGTGAGTAAATCATGGGTTTAATATCGTTTTTGGCCGAACTATCCCTTTAATACAATGCGTGGAATGGTGCCATGTGATTTGTTGAGCGGATTTATGCATTATGCAGAGAAGGAAGAGTGTCGTTTGTCGCGGTTTGGGAAAAAAGGGAGAAAAGATGACAATAACATGGCATATATATATATATATATATATATATATATATATATATATATTTTTTTTTTTTTTTTTTTTGTATTTCTGAATTAGCAAAATGCACTTTATATAAAGTTATAAATACCTTCTTACTTTACTTTAACATATCAAACCAAAGGACAGGGCATCTTTCCAAAAATGTCAAATTCCCAGCCACAAAGATCAACAGAAAATACTTAAAAGGATAGTTCACACAAAAATGAAAATTCTGTCATCATTTATTCACCCTTATGTTGTTGTAAACCTGCATGAGTTTCTTTATATTTTTATAAATGATGGTAAGCACACAGTTGACGGTACCCACTCCCACTGACTTCCATAGTATTTGTTTTTCCTACAATTTAAGTCAATAGGTAACCTATGCGTTTCAATCATTTATCAAATTATCTTCAACAGAATAAAGAAACTCGAACATGAGAATCAGGAAATAATGACAGTATTTTCTTTTTTGGATGAACTATCCTGTTAAGTGAACCAAATCTATTTTCCAAATAACATCACTATACATTTCAAAGCTTCCTCCACTTATGCCAACCTGGATGCCATGCACTTACAGAACCAATGCCATATTAGGTTTTTGTCCTGCTACATCACAGTCTGCTTTTTTCCTTGGATCCATTCAACACCAAATTACGTAAACTAAGAACTGGAATTTGCAGCATCTAAAAAACAACGCTTTCATTACGTAGCGCTTAACCATTTTTTAGGGCCTGTAACATCTGCACAACAATAAAAATTGCCACCTTACTGCACAAAATGTGTCATGACACGTAGAGGATACAGGACGTTGTTTACCTTCCGAAATTAATATTTTCCATGACTGAATCTGTCTTTTGCTCCCAAAATCTAAGATATACATCTACAGAGATCCTGACAGGGAGTTGCTGGATGCCAGCTAGCTTTGTAAAACAGGGTACAGGTCATCCATTTAGCGTAGCCAAGGCAACATCTGTTTTCAACACATCAAAATACCTTCAGATTTCCACACTCCTACATTCCACACTCACCTACTGGCCCAGAGGGGTTACAGTCGTATTGTTAAGCGACTGAGGAGGCTGGCGTGGCTGTGGGTGGTGCCAAGGTTTGGATATTTTCGCCGTCATTCTACACCCAGTGACTATTCATTATTAGTACTTACTTACTGTGCCCTTCATATAGTGTGGAAAACAGACCAACATTCTTCATTCCATTCTGACAAACCATGTCATAAAGATCAGGGTGTGAACGTGGACATGCGAGTAAGAAACAAGTCCAGAAGTTTTTACGATATATACGAACAAAAAACTAAATTTGTTGAATGTTGTGGTCACGTGTCATTCGCCCCTCATAAAACAGAAACAGTACACAGGTAGCAGCACTCATAAAGCACAATTACACTTACTACATACATTTGCAACTCTGCGTCTTTGAAACAGTTCAAAGTCCAATCACCTGTCAGACCAGAGACAGCCAATCAAATATAACCGCAAACACGCAGCTTAAAATAGACAAAACCAGAACTTCATTGTTAATGATGATATGAAAATGTGCTTGCTACAGTACAGAACTCTCATCCACATTATCTTAAAACTAAGCAATGAAAGCATGAAAATCATTTTGATTTTGTTGCACTGTTTCTCTTCTACTAACTAACAGATCACTGCTGTGACTAACACTGGTTTCAGTAATACCAAATTTACATGCAAAATACTAGCAGCACGAACCCAGGACTATGACACAATATACATTTATTAGAATAATGAGAATATATTAGTTTCATTTATTTTCTACAATGTACACAGATAGACACTTTCAGTATCGTCAAGAACTAGGCCTTAACAGTTATATTAGGACATTTAGGTAGTGTTTTACAAAACATACCTTACAAAAACATTAATGGTGTGCATTTTGAGAGAAAACAATGGCACTTGATATGTGTTAAGATACTTTAGTGCAAGATGCTATATGCATTAAGTTTTCTGTAGAACCACAATAAATATTTTTGCAATATCACTACAACAAATAGCATTACATAAGTAAACCTAACCTACCATTACTAGTAATCTATAATACACCCAACACATAGCTCAATGATGACATAATTGTTTCACCTTTTATTCACCCAAATCGTAACAAATGAGACACGTCCTGAGCTTTAACTAGAAGATAAAACAACAATATAGGTGACAGACCAACCTGTTTTGGGGACTAGTCAAGTCACGATAAGTTAATAAAGGGAAATTATTAGATTATGGAATTATAAATGACGTCACGTATGTATGTACATATATGTATGTGTGTTTGGGCAAAACTGTAATTGGCTAATGCCAATAATGACAATCTTTAACGTGTGTTTAAACCAAAACACACAAAAATCTGCAGCATTCACGCGATCTACTTGCACACATTTGCTATGACGTGACCTTTTATATTCTGGACGTACATGTCATTAACAGTTAGTTAAAATGTAACAAACTGGAATTGCACGACACTGACGTCGTTGCGTAATAAAAAGACAATCGTGTTCAGTCCTCCAGTTGAGTTGGACATCTTCACTGCCATACTGGAGTTCAACCAGACCAATCTTCATCTAACTGTACAAACTGCTCAGACATACACGCGAGAGTCACGGACAAAAAAAAACATTTAAACCCATCCCATCCAGTGATTCCCACGGGCTACGATCGCCTCCGTTCCGAAAGCAATGGCGATAGTGAACAGTAACGTCAGAAACTCGAACTAAATCACAAAAACTCTTGATGTTTGTTTAAGGCAAATCGGCCGTCCAGGGTGCGAAACTAACGTTATCAATATTCCAAAGGTGTAAAACTGCGTAAATGCGGTACTGTATCATATGTGCTACCCTGCGGCTAAGATCGCTGCCTGTCGGTGTGTGTCAAACCCAGGAGGAATAAGACAGAAAATAAACCATCACTCGTAGGCGATTCAAATGCGTTCTACTTTACCTGATACTTCTTGTCGTTTCGCACACCGCGCCCCGTCACGCTCCGTCTTATCTCAGCCCGCGTCGGACACTTTATCACTTTTGCGAGGCTATTTTTCGCTTCTTTTCACGAAAAGTGCCAATTTTCCTGTCTCAACTCTCTTTCCTCCATATTTGCAGATTCTCCACCAACAACAACATTAATGACGCGCTCTCGAGGTCACGTGATCACGTTGATTCTAAAAATAGCACGAGACCAGTGGGTACTTGGCGTGCGACACGACTGATTAGAACCCGCAGAGCGCGGGTCTCATGGGCCTCTTGCCTGGCGATTTGAATAAAGCTCGAACTTATGGTGATGTGCTCGGAGCATCAGGAGTTGCTAAAAGCACAACCTTAGTTTGCCGAAGTGAATAATGTGAGAAAGATCTGGACAGGACCGGTTTGGGGATAACTGCGCCCTCTTTCTGTGGGTTCTAAAATAGCGTGATGCGTAGGGAGAATGTAGTGGGCGAGGGAGGATGTGTGTGTGTCCTTCACTCACAACATTTTCTCATTAAATATCCTGTAAGATAATGAATCTCCAAAACAATATTTAAATGCCCCCACAATAATAATTTCTACACAAAATATTCTAGAGCTTTGCATAAATGGAAATGTGTAATTTCGTTATAAAAAATACCCAATATATTTGAAATACTTTTTAGGCAATCTTAAAGGGATAGTTCACCCAAAAATGAAAATTCTGTCATAATTTACTCAGCTTCATGTTGTTCTAAACCTGTCTGAATTTCTTTTTTCTGATGAACACAAAAGAAGATTTTTTTGTATTGGATTGTATTTTTTATTGTTAAAAGTGCAAAACATACAACAGATGGTTAAGTAGTAAACAACAAAAACAAAAAAGAAACCAAAAACAAAACGACAATTGTGACGATGGTTGTTCTGCGCAATGATAATAAGCGAACTTATAATAAAAATAATAATAAATTAAACTGATGATGATATTGTTATGAAGCAATGATAATAAGCAAAATAATAATAATAAGACAAAATAATAATATTAATACATTAAACAGATAATAATACATATTTGTGTAGTAATAATGATAATAATAATAATAATAATTATAATATGTATATTATGCAATAATAGTATGTACAATAATGATGGTAATACCAATAATAAATCTAGGGATTGTTATGATTTCAGGATAGTTTTTTTTCTAATCCCATCATAATAACTTAATAATAATAAATAATAAACATAATGATTATTATTAATAGTAATAAAAGTAACAACACTGACAACAATGAATATAATATTATATAAAAGGATGGTGATGATATTGATATTTAAAAAAAACAGCACAAAAAGAAGATATTTTGAGATATTTTGTAAAAACAGCACAAAACAAGATATTTTGAGAAATGATGGTAAACACACAGCAGATAGTGTCCATTGACTTCCATAGTAGGAAAAAAATATTTTCGAAGTATTGTGATAAATGACTAAGAAAATAATTTCATAAATGATGGAAAGCACACAGTTGACGGTACCCATTAAATTCCATCATATTGTTTTATTCCTACTATGGAAGTCAATGGACAATATGCTGTGTGTTTACCATCATTTCTCAAAATATCTTCTTTTGTGTTCATCAGAAAAAACAACATGAAGATGAGTAAATGAGGACAGAATTTTTATTTTTGGGTGAACTATCCCTTTAATGCCCCTTGGTTGGGAAACACTGCTAAGTGATTGAATGCAATTTTAATGCCCAAACAAAGCAGTATTCATTGACAAATGAAATAGGCCAGTCCTTTTTAATCTAAAAAATATATATATGATCAAAATTTAAATACCATAATTTAGGACACAACAAACTGTAGGGAAACAGATAGTTTTTCTCTTATCTAATAAAGTTGATAGGTCTTCTCAAAATACTGTCCCAACAATGCAAGCCTAGATATTTAGGGCCCGAGCACACCGGGGTGCGAGGACCCTATTGTTTTTGCTCGGTTTATTATTATTATTATTATTATTAGGGCCCGAGCACACCGGGGTGCGAGGACCCTATTGTTTTTGCTCGGTTTATTATTATTATTATTATTATTATTATTTATTCTTCTTCTTCTCCAAAGTGAATCGCATTTTTGAGGGGCGAAACATGCTCGAAAACTCATGAAATTTTGCACACATGTCAGAAGTGGCGAAAATTTACATGTGGTATAGGCGCCAGAAGTGGGCGTGTAGAAATGGCTCGATAGCGCCACCTGCAAAATTTCAAGAGAACAGCCCCCCCGCTACGAAAAACGTACAGATACGAAATTTGGTAGGATCATCTATTACCCCAAGACCTACAAAAAAGTCTCTTGGAGCGAAGCTCTTAATCCAACAGGAAGTCCGCCATTTTGATTTTTTGCCTTGATTTTTGTGCAAATTTGGTCATTTCCAGGCTTCATACTTTAACGAACTCCTCCTACAGATTTAATCCAATCATCGTCATATTTGGTCAATCTCTTCTAAAGGCCTTTGCGATGTTAAATTGCGGAGATCTTGACTTTTCGTGAGAGGGTGTGTCCGTGGCGGCCTGACAAATTTCTGCATTTTCGCCATGAAACAGGAAGTGGCTCTAACTCAGGCATACAATGTCCAATCTGCCCCACGCTTCACATGTTTGATAAGGGTCTTGGCCTGAACACATTTCAATGCCAATATTCAACTTCACTCATAGCGCCACCTAGAGGTAGGAGGAAATACTATGTTTTACGCTGTGATTTACTGCTCTAAGAGATTTAATAAAATCATCATCATATTCGGTCTGACTGATGTTAAGCCCTTTGCGATGATAAATTGCGAAGATCTTGACTTTTTGTTGAAGGGCGTGTCCATGGCGGCCAGGCAAAGTGTGATGTTTTACCATGAAACAGGAAGCTGTTGTAATTCAGACATACATAGTCCGATCTGCCCCCAACTTCACACGTTTCATAAGGGTCCCGGCCTGAACACATCAACATGGCATAATTCAGTATCAGTCATAGCGCCACCTAGAGGCAGCAGGAAATACCACCTTTTATGCTGTGACTTACTGCTCTTAGAGATTTAACCATATCAACATCATATTTCATCAGTCTAATCTCAAGACCTTGTGTGATGATAAATAGCAACGACCTTGACTTTTCGTTAAAGGGCGTGTCCGTCGCGGCCTCGCAAAGTATCGCTAAATGAATCCCATTTTTGACAGCCTAAACGAGCTCAAAAAGTCATGAAACGTTGCACACGTGTCAAAAGTGGCGAATATTTTCATGTGATATAGGCGTCAGAACTTGGGGTGTTAAAATGGCTCTATAGCGCCACCTACAAAAATTCAATAGAGCAGCCCCCCCGCTACGTTAATCGCACAGATAATGAAATGCGGTAGGATCATGTATCACCCCAAGACCTACAAAAAAGTCTCTTGGAGCAAAGCTCTAAACCCCACAGGAAGTCAGCCATTTTGAATTTTCTCTGTAATTTGAGTGCAAATTTTGCCATTTCTGGCCTTCGTATTTTAACAAACTCCTCCTATAAATTTAATCAGATAATCATCATATTTGGTGAGTGTCATCTAAAGGGCTTTGCAATGCTAAATTGCGGAGATCTTGGCTTTTCAATGGAGGGTGTGTATGTGGCGGCTTGCCAAATTTCTGTTTCTCAATGAAACAGGAAGTTGTTCTAACTCAGGTTTAAAATGTCCAATCTGACCCACGCTTCACAAGTTTGATAATTGTCCTGTCCTGAACACATCAACATGGCAATATTCAGTAAAAGTTATAGCGCCACCTGCTGGAAGCAGAAAATGACATGTTTTACACTGTGATTTACTGCTCATTGAAATGTATTCAGATCATCATCATATTTGGTCAGTCTGAACTTAGGGACTTCACAATGATAAATTGTGAAGATCTTGACATTTCGTTAAAGGGGCGTGTCCGTTGTGGCCTATCAAAGTTTGATTTTTCGCCATGAGAAACCTGTTGTAACTCAGACATGCAATGTCCGACCTGTCAGAGACATCATACGTTTGACAAGGGTCCTGGCCTCAACACATCAATGTTACAACAATCAATTACAATCATAGCGCCACCTGCTGCATAAAGAAGTAGTGGCACTTCAAAGTTCCTTTGAATATCCACCTATATTTATCCACGGAAATTTAAATCCCCCTGGTTTATTGCTTTACTAAGGCCATAGAGTGGCGGTGCACATGAGTGCGAGGGCCCTTCCATCACTGCTTGCAGTTTTAATTATTATTATTATTATTATTATTATTATTATTTATTCTTCTTCTTCTCCAAAGTGAATCGCATTTTTGAGGGGCGAAACATGCTCGAAAACTCATGAAATTTTGCACACATGTCAGAAGTGGCGAAAATTTACATGTGGTATAGGCGCCAGAAGTGGGCGTGTAGAAATGGCTCGATAGCGCCACCTGCAAAATTTCAAGAGAACAGCCCCCCCGCTACGAAAAACGTACAGATACGAAATTTGGTAGGATCATCTATCACCCCCAGACCTACAAAAAAGTCTCTTGGAGCGAAGCTCTAAACCCAACAGGAAGTCTGCCATTTTGAATTTTTGCCTTGATTTTTGTGCAAATTTGGTCATTTCCAGGCTTCATACTTTAACAAACTCCTCCTACAGATTTAATTCGATCATCGTCATATTTGGTCAATCTCATCTAAAGGCCTTTGCGATGTTAAATTGCGGAGATCTTGACTTTTCGTCAGAGGGTTTGTCCGTGGCGGCCTGACAAATTTCTGCATTTTCGCCATGAAACAGGAAGTGGCTCTAACTCAGGCATACAATGTCCAATCTGACCCACGCTTCATACGTTGGATAAGGGTCTTGGCCTGAACACATATCAATGACAATATTCAACATCACTCATATCGCCACCTAGAGGTAGGAGGATATACCATGTTTTACGCTGTGATTTACTGCTCTTAGAGATTTAATCAAATCATCATCATATTTTGTCTGACTGATGTTAAGCCTGTTGTGGTGATAAATTGCAAAGATCTTGACTTTTCGTTGGATGGCGTGTCCGTAGCGGCCTGGCAAAGTGTGATGTTTCACCATGAAAAAGGAAGCTGTTGTAATTCAGACATACATTATCCGATCTGCCCCCAACTTCACACATTTCATAAGGGTCCCGGCCTGAACACATCAACATGGCATAATTCAGTATCAGTCATAGCGCCACCTAGAGGCAGCAGGAAATACCACCTTTTATGCTGTGACTTCCTGCTCTTAGAGATTTAACCATATCAACATCATATTTCATCAGTCTAATCTCAAGACCTTGTGTGATGATAAATAGCAATGACCTTGACTTTTCGTTAAAGGGCGTGTCCGTTGCGGCCTCGCAAAGTATCGCTAAATGAATCCCATTTTTGACAGCCTAAACGAGCTCAAAAAACTCATGAAACGTTGCACACGTGTCAAAAGTGGCGAATATTTTCATGTGATATAGGCTTTAGAACTTGGGGTGTTAAAATGGCTCTATAGCGCCACCTACAAAAATTCAGTAGAGCAGCCCCCCCACTACGTTAATCGCACAGATACGAAATGCGGTAGGATCATGTATCACCCCAAGACCTACAAAAAAGTCTATTGGAGCAAAGCTCTTAACCCCACAGGAAGTCAGCCATTTTGAATTTTCTCTGTAATTTGAGTGCAAATTTTGCCATTTCTGGCCTTCGTATTTTAACGAACTCCTCCTATAAATTTAATCAGATAATCATCATATTTGGTGAGTGTCATCTAAAGGGCTTTGCAATGCTAAATTGCGGAGATCTTGACATTTCAATGGAGGGTGTGTATGTGGCGGCTTGCCAAATTTCTGTGTTTCTCAATGAAACAGGAAGTTGTTCTAACTCGGGTTTAAAATGTCCAATCTGACCCACGCTTCACAAGTTTGATATTTGTCCTGTCCTGAACACATCAACATGGCAATATTCAGTAAAAGTTATAGCGCCACCTGCTGGAAGCAGGAAATGACATGTTTTACACTGTGATTTACTGCTCATTGAAATGTATTCAGATCATCATCATATTTGGTCAGTCTGAACTTAGGGACTTCACAATGATAAATTGTGAAGATCTTGACATTTCGTTAAAGGGGCGTGTCCGTTGTGGCCTGTCAAAGTTAGATTTTTTATCATGAGAAAGCTGTTGTAACTCAGACATGCAATGTCCGACCTGTCACAGACATCATAGGTTTGACAAGGGTCCTGGCCTCAACACATCAATGTTACAACAATCAATTACAATCATAGCGCCACCTGCTGCATAAAGGAGTAGTGGCACTTCAAAGTTCCTTTGAATATCCACCTATATTTATCCACGGAAATTTCAATCCCCGTTTTATTGCTTTACTAAGGCCATAGAGTGGCGGTGCACATGAGTGCGAGGGCCCTTCCATCACTGCTTGCAGTTTTAATTGATTAATTGCTCTTTATTGTTTACATTTAACATTATTTTTGAGAACCAGTGGAGAAAATGGTAGACATTTACTGGTGGGATCATAGTTGTGGACTGTTACATTTTAGAAACAATAGATGCACAAAATGCCATTATATTTATATATACAATTTGTGTTTGGAGGCTATAACTTAGAGAAGCCCCCTATTTCCAGCCCGAACACATTTTTGGGTCTCAACCCCAGGATTCATTAGGGTACTCAAAGTGTTAAGGATGGGGATTTGGGAATATTCACGTGGGTGTTGCATCCTGAAAAGGAGTTGAAATCCTGACCTCACTCCCACCTGTATTGGGTTAATATTCTGTTCATTCAGATGATGTGTCACTCTCAAATTAGTTTTTGCATCGGTAATGCGTTTGACATTTTAAAAGATTGCTTCTGGTGGTGGAAGGATGGCTTTTTGTTTGTGGGTGGTTCATCTGAACAAGTCTCTCTTACTCCACGCACACATATGCACATACGCACGCACACACAATCCATAGTGGTTGTTTACTCTTCTCTGCACAGTCACCAGGTTGCCATGGATGCATCTGGCTGCTGCCTGCATGCCTCATTCTAGTCCACAGGTCATTGCATGCCATGCCTCAAACATTAAACGCATACGTACATATGCCTGCAAATTTACATCTATTCACTATATCTTATAGACATAAACAGTTTAGACCTCAAGTCTTGCATGCCTATTAGGAATGGCACAGTGCATGAGAGTCAATTGAAATTTCGGGCAAAGTGTGAAACAGATCTGTCTCTCTTCCCAGCGTGCAGCAGATCGTTTGCTCTTTTACGTCAAAGGCTCATTCATGTGAAGGTGGTGTGGAGCGATCGATGTGCACATGTTGACAGATAAGAAACGCAGCTAAAAATAAATAATCCAAACCAAAACGCTCCACCACCTCAGAGCCGGAGGGAGAAACACATGGATTTTAATTCTCTTCCTGGTACAACGGTGAACAAAACAGGATAAGATGAGAGTTTACGAAGAAAAGAAAAATGGTGGGAATGTCACAGAAACCTGGCCTCTCTCTTTATGAGTAACAGGGTATAATCTGCGATAAAAAAAATGAGTTTGAAAGGTTTTGGGTATGTAATTTAAAAGTGAAAAGCTTTTGCAATGACTTGAGATGTTTTACAATAAGGTCACATAATGGGATTGAATATAAGATCTTTTATGTTGAGAGACTCATAAATCTTGAACTCATGAATTCCAATGGGATTCCTTGATCTAGTAATTTAGAATAGTTTAAAGGGGACTTTTTACAAGACTTTTTTAAGATGTCAAATAAATCTTTGGTGTCCCCAGAGTAAGCATGTGAAGTTCTATAGCTCAAAATAAAATATAGATAATTTATTATAATGCATTCAAATTGGCCTTTTTTTAGGTGTGAGCAAAAATGTGCCGTTACTGGGTGTGCCCTGTTAAATGCAAATGAGCTGATCTCTGCACTAAATGGCAGTGCCGTGGTTGGATAGTGCAGATTAAGGGGCGGTATTATCCCCTTCTGACATCACTAGGGGAGCCAAATTTCAATGTCCTATTTTTCACGTGCTTGCAGAGAATAGTTTACCAAAATTAAGTTACTGGGTTGTTCTTTTTCACATTTTCTAGGTTGATAAAAGCACTAGGGACCCAATTATGCACTTAAACATTGAAAAAGTCAGATTTTCATGATATGTCCAGCTTTAAATGGTAATAAAAACATAACTGAAAAAATAAAATGCATCCATCTTGCCAACTTAATCGATTCTGTAATAATGATTTGTCAATTGTTCACTAAGAGACACTGTGACCACTTTGTGTGATATATGACGGAATTAACAGATATAGCCCTAAAATGTATAATTCATCATAATTATATTAAGGGAAAGTCTAATGTGACTGTAAATTGTTTAAAATTTGCCAAACCAAACTGCAAAAGGGTGTTAAGATCCAACGTCATGTCTCCATGGAGAGCCATCTCCAGTCTTAACAGTTATGACTCACCATTAGCGCATGAAATCGAAGCATGAAAACCTCCGTGGTCATCTGTGACGCTGTTCCTCACAAAGATTATGATCCAGTCATTGTTCAGCAGCCTCTCTGACTATAATAAAACACAACGGTGTTCCTATATAGCTCAGTGGTAGAGCATTGCGTTTGCAGCACAAAAGGACATAGGTTTGAACCAAGGGAACAAATTTTTTTTTTTAAATGTACAGCTTGTAATGCACTGTAAGTCGCATTGGACAAAGCGTCAGCCAAATGCATATATATATATATATATATATATATATATATATATATATATATATATATATATATATATATATATATATATATATATATATATATATATATATATATATATATATATATATATATATATATATGCATTTGGCATGTCTAATGTCTAATTCTCTAGCTATATATATATATATATATATATATATATATATATATATATATATATATATATATATATATATATATATATATATATATATATATATATATATATATATATATATATATATATATATATATGCATACACAAATGGGTTGTAATGGGTTTTTTTGTCATAAATATACAATTTACAAAGAAGTTTGTGAGAGTCAAAATAACCTTAATTGTTGCACAGTGTAGATAACAAATGATTACAATACTTAAACACACATAAAACAGTAGGCCTATTTTATCTTCATGTTTACTAAAGGTAGAAAATGATTTACCATATCATGACATAGCCAGAACATGTGACTCTAGTAACACAATAAAATTATAAATATATTTTTTACTTTCTATTTCGTTTTGCGCTGATATTGCTGGACAAAGGTCATATATCGTACACTGTACAGTGAACTCAACTGCGGCAAAATACTATTAATGGTGTCACCACAGATCTTACGTTATGTCGTACTACTAAAGGAATTCTAACAAGGAAGTCATTATTTCATTTCCAGTTGTGTCTGTTTTACATTGCTCTTTTACATTTTATTTTTAGCCCTTTTTCCTGTTTGTCATCGTCTCACTATGCTGGTGTTGGAGACCAACAGCCAGCAGCAGTGCAGAGAGCCGACTGTTGTCATGGCGACAAGACACGTTGCCGTACCGCAGCTTAGCAGTTAGCATTAATAGTGTGCTTTGGAAGAAAATCAGAATACTGCAACTGTACATTTTATGTCAATCTCTCTCTCTCTCTCTCTCTCTCTCTCTAGTGTGACCTTGCTCAAAGTGTAAACAGGTCTTGTGGGGGCCATGACAACCCCATAGCAATAGGTCAGCTTATACTGTGGGAGATGCATTTAAGTTTTCAGCTTCAGAAATTCCATAATGTATCATTAAAGGGCCAATATGGCAGTTTTTACAAAATGTAATAAAAGTCTCAGGTGTGCCTAGAATGTGTCTGTGAAGTTTCAGCTCAAAACACCACACAGATCATTTGTTAGCATGTCCAAAATGCCCTTATTTGGGCGGGACCAAAAAGTGCTGTTTTCATGTCTGTACCTTTAAATGCAAATGAGCTGCTTTTGGTTAAACATAGATCTGATTCCTGTGTATACAGTATCTTTAGCCGCATTAGTGCCACAACATGCTATCAAACACATTTAGAAAAGCTTTTGGGTACAGTTAACCTGTCAGTCAGTGGCTGTGGGCAGGGCTTTGTCAGTGTGACATCACATTAACAAGAGCTTCAAAACAGCATGTCTAATGAGACTGCTCTGGTTTAACTGGGATTAAAAAAAATTTCATTGTAGGGTGGTTGTGCTCACACACTGCCAACACACATTTATGTCCAAGCATCTTGTAAAAGTGGACTTTGCATATATGGGCTCTTTAAAGTTGTATTAAAGATTGCATGTGCTTGTACTTGGAAACTAAAACTCAGCTTTGAGATATTTTATTAAGATAACTAAAATTATTACAACAGATGGCATTCAATTTATTCAAAATTTTAACAATATGGCTTACACAAATAAAAAAATACAAAGAAACAAACAAAATAAGAATTCTCAGCTTTGAAAAGAATAAGTAGAAACACATGCGCAAAGATTATTGTTTTTCAGTGCATTTTTGTGCATTGTGTATGGTTTAAAACTGGGGAGGAGGCAAATATTGTACAAATATGTCCTCCCTTTAGGCCACTAATAAATAGGCAATCTGTGAGACCTCCTGCATTCATGTGAAAGTGTGTAATTGTGATTATAATAGAATAGTTTCGTAATGCTGCATTTGATCTACGACACACAAACACCTAAGTGCAGGTTTTAACTACATCTCTTCACCTGACAGGAAGTGCACGGAGGAGAAAGTCAGGCTGTTGTACAAGAGAATAAAAAAAATAAAAAGAGAAAGAGGGGGGAGAGAGTTTCTATATTTGTAAGTGCAAAACAATGAATCAATTGTGAGTCATTGCTTTGTGAAGTCATACTGAAAATGTCATCTCCCATCACTCACACCCACCCCCAGCGGAAATACTGCAGGAAATGAAAGGACAGCAGGGTGAGGATGGCATGGTGTTGATGAAGTGCAGGATTATGTGGAGATAATGTCACAGTCAAACATGCATACACGTTGTGTCAGCATAAGCTTTATTATAGATGACGGCTGGCATTGCTTGGGCAAAAAATAACGTTAAAAATATTGCAGAAGAGTATATAATATCCACAGCTCATTGAGTCCCTCTTGTGGTCAATATTTCACACAACCTAAAAGCTGACATTCAGGGTTCAGTTAACAATGATGGTTTATGCAAATAAACCGAACAGGCAATAATTTCCTGACAAGGCAAACAAGTTATTTTATTTTTAGGGCTTTTCCTGGTTTATGCTCACAGCTTTGCATTAAAGGAAAAGAGATACTCTGGAAGGATATCAGGATTTTGAAATAGTATAATAGTAGTAGTAGCCTAGTAAAAATAGTAGTAAAATGATCTACTAAAAATAACAAGCATAAGATTCTTTAAAAGATTAAGCATGCTATTTCAATATTATGTAAACAATGGTGTATGACTATGATAATCATTATGTATGGTAGCCTATTTATAAAATGTTCGTGGTTTCTAACAACACCACTTTACTATGGTGGAAGGGCACACTACTACTTAATAAAATTTGTAATTTGTGCAGTCCAACCAAATTTAAGGAATAACAGTTATTTAGTATAATTAAATCTGGAAATGTTCACATTAAAGTAGTTTGATTCAACTTACTGTAACAGTAACTTACCTTGTTAATGTCTAAATGATAGTTCATAATTTAATAATGATCATTAAAACGGAATAAATAAATCAAATACATACCAAATAAATTGCCAATTAAAAACAATTTAAATAATATCTATTTTAAGATGACTCAAAGCACCACATTGATAAAATAAATAAATAAATATAGGCCTATGTCATCTTTTTATTAGGATGAATCTTGCATGCTTGCGTATAATCCGATGATCAAATCGACCTGAAGTGCCCAGCGGTCGCCAAGGCAACAAACGCGTTGCTTTGCGTCTAATGATGCACCGCCCATCTACCAATAAACAACCAATAGGGAGAGTGTAAAGACGGATCAAGAATCTGCCAGTCAGCTTCCAAGTGCGTCAAAGCGTATTAGTTCATAGGCGTGTTCGAGATCTTGCAGCGCTGCACGTATGACATTAAAGTACCGCGAGAATGATTCGATAGCCTGTATTTGAATCGCTCTCGCGGTACTTCACTGTAATACAGTGATCGATTTGCGCAGCGCCGGATGAAGTCGAGTACGCTAGTTTTGTTAAACACCAGGATGCGCGTGCATTCACAGTTTCACATCAGCAACGCTTTCGAGTTAACACTCAGACCATTCAAACGGGTGCGAGCAGATGTTTTTGAAGGAATTAGTTTTTCAAAGTAGGTTTAAATAACATCCTAAGGATACAGTCAAAAGTGCACAATAATAACGCATTTTCTTTGTCTGTTCTGCTCTCCGTCGGAATACGCTGCACAGGTGAGTGAGTTTATGGCACTTGGTTCATTCAGTTGACTGTATCTATATAATTTATTCTCAAACATTATTTTAATGCGTATAATCTTTGGATGATGGTTTGCATGACGTCTAAGAGTCTTTCTTTTTGTTTTGTTTTCCCTAATTTTTTTATCATCTAAAGGCTCACGAGGTCTACTTAACTATTCTGCAAAACAGTAATTGTGCAATTAGTGGTTAGTGTTAATGTGATTATATCTCATGCAGTAACAGATTGTTTTTACACCAGTAATGTTGTCTTGAGGCTGGCAATGAGCACATGATGTTAAAACACACGCAAAACTGATTATTATCTGCACGTGTTTACTAAAGCTAGAAAGATCACAGCATCACGTGATTATACAGTACACTATATTTGGAGACTTGCAATTGTAATTCACAGTCCATTTATTTTTAAGTTCCATTTTTTTAAATTAATACACACTTCAATATTCATTTTAATATAATCTTTATAATGACCATTATATTATTTTTTAATGTACACATTCTTCTGCCTTTCTGCCCTTTTGTCAGGAAATGGAGAGGATACCGTTGAGTTTGGGCAGCTTGCGAACACTGCCGTGGTACGTTGCAGCTTCTCAGGTGCTCGGCGTGGCATGTGTGGTGATTACAGGTGTGTGGATGGGACATTACCGTGGAGGTTTTGCTTGGGATGGTTCAGCACAAGAGTTTAACGTCCACCCTCTCTGCATGGTCCTCGGCTTGGTCTTCCTCTATGGAGATGGTAAGCATTATCGTAAAGACAAAACATATATTATTTGTTATTATTTAACGCACAAACTGAGTTTCTTCTGCTGCACAGAGATCAAGAATAGGCATTGCAAATCACGAAACTTTGCTAGATACAGATATTGTGTTTTGTGGCCATTTTCTTTTGTCTAATAGGAGGTCTGTGTATCTTCTGCCCTAAGGGTGTG
Organism: Misgurnus anguillicaudatus; assembly: GCF_027580225.2. Classification (NCBI taxonomy): domain Eukaryota; kingdom Metazoa; phylum Chordata; class Actinopteri; order Cypriniformes; family Cobitidae; genus Misgurnus; species Misgurnus anguillicaudatus. The sequence goes on along the minus strand of NC_073355.2, from coordinate 33,452,426 downwards.
TGTTTATGTGAACCATGTCACTTACTATGACCTGTGACAGACTCACAACACGCACACAATACTGAACAGAAGGCCAGCTAATACTGTTAAGACTAAAATCAAATTGACTGATTTTAGTGTATGTAAAAGTCAATATAAGGCAGGATTTAAATGGTTTTATAATAAGATAAATTATGTTGTTTCAACTATTTTGGATTGTATGCTATTGTAATCATCTATACAAGTGACCCGCTGTAAAAACACAGCTAGCCAAGTCATTTTTTTTTTGCAATTTATTGTTTTCTACACAAAATCATCCTACATAATGTAAAGAACTTTGTGTAAAAATATAACCTGGATATCTTTAATATTTAGTGAGTTTCACAGATAGGCTCACATATTTGTCACAGTGAACAACAGGCTGTCCCTGTTTTTAAAGGAGACATTTCACAAGACTTTTTTAAGATGTCAAATAAATCTGTAGTGTCCCTAGAGTACGTATGTGATTGTGAAGTTTTAGCTCAAAATACCATATAGATAATTTATTATAGCATGTTAAAATTGCCACTTTGTTGGTGTGAACAAAAATGTGCAGTTGAATGCAAATGAGCTGATCTTTGCACTAAATGGCAGTCTTATGGTTGGATAGTGCAGATAAAGGGGCGGTATTATCCCCTTCTGACATCACAAGGGGAGCCAAATTTCAATGACCTATTTTTCACATGCTTGCAGAGAATGATTTACCAAAACTAAGTTACTGGGTTGATCTTTTTCATATTTTCTAGGTTGATACTGATAGAAGCACTGGGGACCCAATTATAGTACTTAAACATTGAAAAAGTCAGATTTTCATGATATGTCCCCTTTAATGTTTAAATGTGCTCAATTCAGGTTTTCCCCACCTGGTTGTTAATAAAAAGCTCAACATAGACAGATACGAATGAGCGGCTAATATCTATAGCAGTGGTCCTTTCATTCAAAGCCATCAAGATTGAAATTTGATTAGGACCTTATACCTGAAAGGTCATTGGCCTATTAGAGGTTTATCTGTCCAAACCAGGGCTGGTAAAACAGCCTCAAGGCGTCTGTGTGCTTTTTCAAAGGCCAGACTCATGGGAATAGTCCCCAAGACACTTGCATATGTCGAATTTAAACCTGCATTTCAAGCATCATGAGCGTAAAAGTTGACAATGATATTCATTTTCAACAGTGTTTGGTTTTACGTAAACATCTAAAGATTTAATGACAATTAAAAGTCTAAGTTTTGATTCAGTTATATTTACATTGTTTATATTTAATCGACTTACTTTTCAAGGTATACAGGTACATTTATATGGGTGTTTTTGGTCTATATAGCTAATTTTGTCCTTCATGACAACTGTGAGGGGGTTGAATTTTTTGTAAGCCATCCTTTTAAATTATATTAAAGGAAAACAGCACAGTGTTTCAATAGTCCACTATGTTTTCACCTCAACTTAGACGAATTAATACATACCTATAGTTTTTCAATGCGTGCACTTAATCTTTGTACATCGCATCGTGAATGTGTTAGCATTTAGCCTAGCCCCATTCATTCCTTAGGATCCAAACAGGGATGAATTTAGAAGCCACCAAACACTTCCATGTTTTCCCTATTTAGAGACTGTTACATGAGTGGGTATGGTGGCACAGAATAAGACGTGGTGATTTTTTAAGCGAATAAAAATATATTGTATGACGGAAGAGCACTTAGTCGACCTCGGCACGCAGTTACATCATCACTCCTGACTCCTCCCCCTCTCGCTCAAACTTCTGTCAATATTACTGCGCCAAAGTCTAAGTACTGCAAACTAAGTGCTCTTCCACCATACAATATAGTTCTCAATTTTTATCCGCTTAAAGATGGCCACGTTTTATTTTGTGCCACCATACTTACTCGTGTAACTACTCGTGTAACAGTCTTTAAATAGGGAAAATATGGAAGTGTTTGGATCCTAAGGAATGAATGGGGCTAGGCTAAATGCCAACACATTCACGACGCGCTGCACAAAGATTAAGTGCACGCATTTAAGAAAGAAAGTATGTATTAGTTTGTCTTAGTTGAGGTAAGTATATAGTAAAACATCGAAAAACAGTGTTGTTTTCCTTTAAGTCGTAAAGTTTGGCAAAATTAAGGGTGTGGCCACTTGAGTGACGGGTGAACTGTCACTACAGTTGAGCTAGGCGGGCGCGGTTTCAGCAACCTGCACCAAAATCACTTTTTGGCACTTGGTCTTATGCATACGTCTCATAAATGCAAACATGGTATTGTTATGCGCAGTTTCTCATATGGTTGATTTTCTGCTACAGCTGTTCTGGTTTATCGCGTCTTCAGAAACGAGAGTAAACGCGCTGTGAAAATTCTCCACGCTTTGCTGCACATGATGGCTCTCATCATCAGTATTGTAGGTAAGTCCAATGTACAAGTCAGCCGGTTAGAAGAAATAACCATTAAAGTTTTGTGTAACTTTTAGAAGAATCTCTTGACAGAAATGCAATATAATATACATAACTATATTATCAGTGGTGTATAAAGACCTTACATAATGAACTGTGCCATTCTTATTATCTTAGAATAAGACGTTTTTATCTAAGCACACCACAGGTCTCGTTATGTCGAAGTAGCTTCCATGTTACTACAGTAGCCCTAAACGGACAAACTGTCCTATAGAGTGTGTTTTCTCAGACGATGACTACCGTAGCTTCACAATATGCGTTTTGAAAGGGAAGGGTGAACTGTGCGCTGAGCCGTTGATTGCAATTCGCAGTCTCACTGCTAGATGCCGCTAAAACACACAGGACCTTTCAATAAGGAAAAACGCAATTTACCGAAGTTAAATATTTGTACTTTATGAAGTGCAGCAGTATAAAAAATTCCAGAACTAAAAATTTACATTTTATTCTTGAAAATGGTTAATCATAATATATTTGTTAATTTAATCTCCTTATCCGTTTATTATGTGTGTATATACATATATATCTCCCAAGGGTTTTTCCCTCCTAGGACTTTTTTTATTTCCTCGGCTAAACAGCCCAGGGTTTTTTTCTCTCCTCTGGTTTTTTTTACCCCGGGGAGGCAGCCTTCTTGGGCTTAACTTAGCTTCCTCTTCTAGACGTTACATTAGTAATACGCTCGCTTATAATGTCGAGGCATAGCCGCAGCAAATTTGACTGCTTATGCTATCGTGTATTATGTTGTGCTGTCGTTTTTCTGTGCTTTTACTGCTTCTATTAATGTAAAGCTGCTTTGAAACAATTAACTATTGTGAAAAGCGCTATATAAATAAAATTTAATTGAATTGAATTAATCAACAATGCACGCATACGGTCTAAATCTAAGCTATGAGATGCAAGAAAGCCATATCTCTCTTTCTGCAGGTCTAGTGGCCGTATTTGACTTCCATGCGACTGCAAAGATTTCCAACATGTACTCGCTCCACAGCTGGTGTGGCATGATTACCTTTGTTGTGTTTATCTTACAGGTAAATTTCAGTTATGTCCTCTTTACATGTACTCAGGCGCTTTCACATTTGAATGTCCTTATTTGACTTCCTGAGCTGTATCGTGGCCATGTGTGTGTTCTTTGGAAAGACTTCAAACCCGCCCATAACACTGGAAAACCTTTAACATTAGAGATTTCTCTTTAGTGTTTGCGTAAGAGTTTATTTATATGCAGCAAAACCACCCTTGTTATTGACTTAACCTGCTAGTGTAGTTAACCTCTACGGCACATGCATGTAAAAGAAGAATGTTTAGTTAAGATATTATAAAAGTTTTTGGGTTAATAACTTGCAGTTCATATTTTGAGAAGACATGATTTTGATTGGTGCAGTTGTATTGGACCATATAGCATGTGGACTTATCTTGTCATTTCTTTTAGTGGTTGCTGGGATTGGGATTTTTCCTGTTTCCCTGGGCATCTGCTCAATTGAGGAGCTTGTATCTACCACTGCACATCTTCTTCGGCTTGTTGCTGCTGGCCATGTCTGTAGGAACCTGTCTGCTGGGTATCACAGAGAAATTGCTTTTTAATATCATGTGAGTGTCTCTCAATATCCCTTATATACAGTAGTCTGCCTTTATAGATGTACTGTATGTGCTGCTCTCCCTTAAAGGATAACACCACAGTTTTTCAATATTTTACTATGTTTTTACCTCAATTTAGACTAATTAATACAAACCTATTTTTTTCAATGTGTGCACTTAATCTTTTTACAGCGTGTCGTGAATGTGTTAGCATTTAGCATAGCCCCATTCATTCCTTAGGATCCAAACAGGGATGAATTTAAAAGCCACCAAACACTTCCATGTTTTCCCTATTTAAAGACTGTTACATGAGTGAGTATGGTGACACAAAATGAACTCTGGCAATGTGGCGAGGATAAAAAATGAGAACTATATTGTATGGCGCAAGACCACTTAGTTTGCAGCACTTTGACCTCGGCGCGCAGTAACATCATTACTCCTGACTCCTCCCGCTCTCTCTCAAACTTCCGTTAATATTTCTGCACCCGAGGTTGAAGTGCTGCAAAGATAGGCAAGTAAAATATTAGTAAAATATTGAAAAACTGTGTTGTATTCCTTTAATTACTAGATTCAAATCCTTGCTGAAAACCCGCTTTCATTTCTAAGCTTTTAGGTCGATCTGAGGGTGAAGATTATGGGTGAAGATTAAACTTATTTACTTTTTTGGTTTGCTTCGTATTACCTCTACAGGACTTTGTTCTTCTCAAAGGTTGTGTTGGCCAATCAGCATTCAGTGATCGAGTGACGTCATTTAGACCAATTTCAGTAATGAGTGCCTGTCTGAATCAAAAGAGTATGCATTTTTTAACAACTGATATGCCTCTGATGTCATTTCAAGTTGAGTTAATAATGTTGAATAGAGGAAAAGGTATGAGTCACCATGTGAAAATAGACTTTTGAATGCCTTGTGAATATTAATGATATTTGGCATCCTTTTTCTCTTTCACTGTGGACTGTTACATGCTGTGCAATTTCATTTGGTAATGCTAATGGTGCAGAAATGACAGTTCGCTTTGTATGTTTCTACATTTCATTTACATTATCCATATATACAAAGCAGCTTACAGTGCATTTATGTTATACATCTATCAGTATCAGTTTTCTCTAGGATCGAACCCATGACCTTTGGTAATGCAATGCTCTACCAGTTAAGCACCAGGAAGATAAGTGATGTTTCTAATGATGTTTTCATATTGTCATGTCGACCTACTCGGAGTTTGCGGCAGAGGGGGTCCTAGCGAACACCTTAGGCTTGTTGCTGGTGTGCTTTGGGGTCGTGGTGGGTTACGTGGTGACGAGAGAAGATTTCCGACGACCGCCGAATCCAGAGGAAGAGGCTTTATCTGTGCACTTTAAGACGCTGTCAGAAGGAGAAATCCCCAGCTCGCCTTAATTTTATTACATAATATAACAACTGCCTTCCTACACATAAAACAAATGCTGTTTGTTTCAACCATTAGTTGGGTAAAATATGCACTCGCTATTTCAACACAGCGTTGGGCCGATAAGGGATGAACCTAACCCGTTGGGTTGTAATTTAACTGTAATTTAATGCTGTTTTAATTCATTGTGGGTCAAATATAAACATTTTGAGGGTTGATTTAACCAAATTCTTTCCCAACGATGAGTTTCAAATAACCCATCATTTTTTAGAATGTGGATTAACCCAGTCATGGGGTTTAAGTTAACCAATGGTGGGTTGTTTCAACCCATATTTAAGTCAAATATAAATAGGTCTATTTAAATCAGCGGTTAGGTTAAAACAACCCAGCATTAGCTTATAGAGCTGTCAGCAAGTATGTTTAAAATTTATTTTTCCATTTGTTACCCATTGCATTTATCCATGTTATGAAGTTACAGAATATGGTTTTGATAACGTTAAATTATATGATTACAGATTGGCTGTGATTTCAGATGAACTGTTTGTGTTGGACACCCTCTTGTGTCATATGACAGTCATGGCAGGATTAAGCCACAACCTACACTACCCATTTATTTTTTATTACTGCCGTACTTATATATTTTGGTTAGACTTATTAATATATACATATTTTGTTTTACATTTAATTGTGCAAAGCCAAACCCAACTGACATAAAAAAGTTTGTGCTGTATATTTTGATACGTTGTTTCCTTAAATGGATTTGAGTATTTCAAATATCAGGAGATACTTTCTTGTGCCTTAGTATTTCTAACCCAAACTAAAAATATGTTTTATTTCACATTGATTTTAGTCTTTGAAATGTCCTAAAGATGAATACTAAAGATAATATAGTTATTTTTTCACAGAATTTTCTTTATGTAAGATGATTTTATGTAGAAAACAGTAAATCACAAAAAATGACTTTAGCTTGGTTTTCACAGGCATGTTTAAAATGTCCAGTTTTGCGTTGCGATATAATGAGAAATATAACATTTAAAGGTGCAGTGTGTAATTTTTAGAAGGATCTCTTGACAGAAATGCAAAATAATATACAAAACTACATTATCAGGGGTGTATAAAGACCTTTCATAATGAACCGTTATGTGTTTATTAACTTAGAATGAGACCTTTTTATCTACGTACACGGAGGGTCCCCTTACATGGAAGTCGTCATTTTGTGCCGCCATTTCTCTACAGAAGCCCTTAACGGACACATTTTTTTACTAAGTTGTCTCTGACAATGACATGTTTGTCCGGTGGCGGTTACCGTAGCTTTTCTCTGTTCAAAAGCGAGGGGTGAGCAGTGGATTAAGCCGTTGGTTGCAATTCGCAACCTCACCACTAGATGCCGCTAAAATGTACACACCGCACCTTTAATACTTTCAGTGTAGTAATGTAATGCATACATTTAAACAGTTTAGAATGGGAGGAAATGCAACCATGTTTACTATTAATTGCCGAAAATGCATTATTTAGATAATTTATAGCTTTGTTGCCATACATTGCTAAAACTGCTTCTTGAAAAGTAACTTGGTTCAGACTGAAATTTCAAGTGATGTCGTACATCAAGGTCCTACATCCAATCACAAAAGACATCCATGAACTCTTAATTGTGTCATTTGAGCAATGTTGTGCCTGTCCAGTGATTTCCTATGTGCTAGCTATCAGCTTAAAGTAATATGGACTGTTATACAACAAATTTTAGTCTTTCCATCTAAAGGAGTGCATACAGATTAGTGTGTGTTTGTTTGCTTATTCGGTCTTTGTGTTGTGTTTGTATAGTGTATACAGGACACTATTGAATGTATAATAAAAACATGACTACGTCATATCATGTACTCAATAAATACGTCTCATTGACTACATCAGTGGTTCAAAAACTTTTTTGGCGTGGTGCCTCCCTTGTGTACGGTGCATCCCTTCGTGGCCCCCAAAGAAAATGTATAACATAAGATCAGTGTTTGGTGTAAATTAATTAGTTACTGTAATAATTTAATTACTTTTTCCTTGAAAAAGTAAAAGGATTGCTCTTATTTTTTCAGTAATTTAATTACTTCTGATGTAATTGAACCAAATACTGTGTATGGACTGCAGAACAATTATACAGAATACAAGAGTGGATTTATCATTAACATTTAAAGTCTATCATAGTTGCAATCAGGAGTGTTGCGCAATTGTATTTTTTAAAAAAGTGAAGAAGGCGTTTTTTTCCTAAAATTCGAGAAAATCCTCCGCTATACCTTTAACATCTTTACTAAGTATTAATAAGCAGTAATTGGGACTAAATTGAGGCAAAAGTAGTTAATTATTAGTTAATAGTGAGAATTGGACGTTAAAAAGTGTGACCAGAATAATTGATGTACTTTTATAAGATTTATTCGAGCCGTTTCAAGGCTATCTTTGTATCATTTACGAAGTAATTAAATACTTTTTGGAGAGAGTAATTTGTACTGTAGTCTGATTACATGATTGAAGATGTAATTAGTAATTGTAATGGTAACACTTTACTTATAGGGGTGTTCATAAGACTGACATGACACCTTCGTTATCATGACATGACACGTCATGAACATGGAGATGATTTTATGCACGTTTATGACAACTGTCATTAAGTGTCATTCGTTCAATTATGTCATTTTTAATGCAAAGATGGTATTGTTTGAGATGTCTTTGTTATGACAACTTGACATAAAACAATAAAACATAATTTGTCATAAATCTGTCATAAACATGACATAGCAAATTAATTATCAAACTTTAGAAACGACCTAGCTTTATGGGTTAACATTACATTAAACTCTCATTAAAATGTAATTAAGTGTTAATACCATGTCAAATAATTTTAAATACATTATAACAAAATGCAACAGACACGTAAAAATATTATACTTAACTTCATGTATGTGCACAATACATTAAAAAACAGAATTTGTTCTTCCTCACACAGACGGTTCTGCCATTTTTTGACGAAGAAGAAAAAAATAACAAAACATTTAATTAATTAATTAATTTAATGTAATCAACTGTTTTTCCAGCCATATGGACCCAACGCTGCATGGGTTAACCCATCATTGCACTGTGTTTTCATTTAATTTTAGGTGAATCTATCTCCAAATGCAATAAAATATAATTTTATTAATTTTAATTATTATTATTGAATGATTGATTTATTTTTAAACACATGGAGGAACTTTAGGAACTAAAGAATATTCATGACGCTGTTATAAAACGATTTAAAAAAGTATTAACACTCAATTACATTTTAATGACAAATTATATTTGTATCACTGTAGTTGAGGTCACACAAATATTCATGCTGCTGTTATAAAACTATATAGACAGAGTATTTTAACACTTAATGACATTTTAATGACAAATTCAATTTGTATCGCTGGTAAAAAGTGCTCAGGTATGTTGTCTTGGTAATGTCAAGTTGTCATGACAAGCTATGAAGTATTGGTTAATGTTAAGTTGTCATAAAGACATCTCCAACAATGTCAACTTTGCAAAAACGTGCATAAATAAATCTTCTTCATGTTCTTAGCATGTGTCATGTCAGTCCCACGAACACCCCCTCAAGTAAAGTGCTACCATTTAGGATAAATTAATATATATATCTCGCGGCCCCCAGTTAGAGAACCACCGCACTACATAACCCACCCATATAAAACATGTATGTGTTTGTAATGCGGATGCACGCAAGTTTATAATAAACTTGTAAAAAATAAGTTTCACTCAGTTGTCATTTCATTTCTCTGAAGTGGTCTTCATTTTTAAATAAGTTCATTATTTCTCCTCATACATACAGATGATTGTACAGTTTACAATGGTGAAAGTGGATAAAAATTTTCATATTCACGTTTTGGATGTTCCTTCCCAGCAAAACAGCACAGCTCACATTTACAGACAATTTATAGAAAATCCTCCTTCGCAAGACCAATAAAAAAAAAAAAAATTAAATACAAAACCCAAACTTGATCTATTATTTTTGTCTAATAAGGGAAGAAATGAAATACATTGTGCCAGTCTTTTCCCTTAATGGATGTTCATACATAAAACCAAACCACACACATACACCCAATGTTTGTGTATTAGCAGAGAGCATGCTTTCTAGTTAAGCACATATGTACAGCCATTTACACGTTTGTCATACAAAAGGAAAACAAAAAGTTAAATACAAACACTGTTGTACAGTAAGCAGTATTCCAGGTCGACTTTGACTGCATTGTTTTTTTTCTAAAAAGAGAAAAATAATTAAAACATTGCAAAAGACCTGCTCTTTTTACAGTAACAACAGCTGACAACAATTGGTAAAGCCATACTCGATGAGCGGATCTGTCTTGCAGTGTCCTCCCCTAAAAAAAGTAGCCAGCCTATCAGTTCAGTGGTAGTATTCAGCGCAGGCTTTTACATCCAAGCAGGTTTCCCACTTTGAAACCAAGTGCTCACAGTTTAAAATAAAAAGGAAAAATGTCCTGAAGGCCAACAGCTTTGCAACTTAGTGTGTGTATCAGTGAACAAAGAAGCTCTTAATACTTGATAAAAGAGAGCGTGTGGATTCTGAGGTTGTCGAATAAAAACAAAATTTCCTACACACCATGAAAAATGTTTCTTTGGAAAAGACAGTTTCGGCTTTAGCGGTGTGACGAGCAATCCAGGAGCAGGTAAATTAGAGGTTGACCGCCTCTCAATGCTACTTTCCCAAAAGCAGACTGGAAATGATCGATCTCTAAAGTGTCTTTGCAATGAGCAAAAAGAAGTAATCTTTTGCAACCTACAGTACTGACAAAAACTTAAAATGCCCTTAAGCCCGAAAATATTTCACATTGCTGACTGCATGTCAACTTAGGAACCTAAGGCAAACCAAAAAAAAAAAAAACAAACAACTGCATTGAAATTTACATATATATTTGTACAAACATAACTTAAAATGATAAATATTACTTTTTTGCTATAGCAATATTGATTTGAAATAGGCTTTCTTATTACAGGATTCTTATTACTGTTCTGGTACCGGGGCCAAGGTCAGGTTTCTATAATGTGTCCAGGACTGGCGCTTCTTGGCCTCCTAATCCTGAATGTACAAGAAAAAGTACAAGGTTGGTGTACAGCAGTTACACAGGCCTACTCCCATTCTTGTGCCCAGAGCACAGATGCACTTGTTTTGTACATATTCCACCTTCATTTTAGTCTGTATCATCAAGACACGGGACATTGAATCAAAGCTTGCAATATCAACACGTCAAGAATGTCTCATACTGATCATTTTTACACATTAGACTCCACAAAGGGTCTCTTTGGTTTGATTGGTGAGGTTGGGCCTTGCCTTTCATTACGAGAAATTTGCCTAAACTCATTATCTTGGTAAGCCTGGGAGACTGGTAGAGTCCGTGCCACCTTCACATCAGGGTACGTGGGAACCTGGCTGATTCGGCCCATAGCATCCGCCCGGTCCCGTGTTACACCCGGTGGGTTGGCATAGAAATCGTCATCCATGAGGTGGCCATTGTGAGCGTTGTTGGTGCGGTTGTAGTAGGCGATATGGCTGAGAGGTGCCGTTTGTTGCCCGTAGCCCATGTTACTAGGGGAAGTGGCCGGACTGTTAACCACCGTATCCAGGGACGAAACGGTCCAGGGCCGAGAAGCTGAGGAGGAGGATGCTAGCGAAGGCTGCTGCTGAAGATACTGGTTAGTCCGTGCTGTTTTGTCAATGATGCCCATGAAGGGTGTGGCTCGCGAGCGAAGGGCTTCACCTGGGTACGTTCCACCCACCACCCGGAAGTCGGTGCCCTGTGGGGGTGACACTGGTGAAAGGTCATCATGGTAGCTGCCTTCATAAGAAACCTTCAGTGGGATCTCCATTTGCTGTGCTGAAGCTCTGAAACTTGGGCCTAGATTTGCAGCAGATCCCGCCACTAAACTGTTGCTTGACGGAGAGAACCGCAGACCCGTACTGTGGGAATGAATTAGGGGCCTAGGGGGCGGTGGATGCTGTTTGGGCTCTGAGCTATTGGCACTGACCGGACGTCGATGAAGATGAGGGTTCTCGGGTGAACCCAGCGTCACCTGCCTCTCCAACTCGTGGGGTGGGGCTGGATAGTAGGCGGTGGTTTGACTTCGGCTGATCTGTGGTGTCTGGCCATAGCGGACACCTCCTGGATTGGGTCTGTATGCAGAGGAAGGCCGCTGAGGGAGCTCATCCTCCATGAGGCCAGGGTCCATGCTGATGGCACGTTGGTACAAAGCCCCTGCGCTCAGACTTCCTTGAGGCTGAAGTGATGTAGAGTATCCCACATCCTCGAGTTCATCCATGTCTCCCGGGCAGCGAGCGCTCATGGAGTGGGCGATTTGACTGTATGCGCTACTTCCAAGTACGGCACTGGAGTGTACTGCAGTGCTGGGCTGGCTGGTACGGACAATCTGTGCCTTGGCTGGCTGCAACCACTGGCTCTGTTGTGCTGGCTGGGAAGTCTGTTGGGGAAGCTGAAATGATCGCTGGCTGCTCATCTTGGAGAGAGGGGACTTGGGTCGCCCGGACAGCTGGTCTTGCTGGTAGCGGCCTGCAGAGGCGGACTGGGGACGGTACATGGCAACTCCTTCAGTAGGACTGGCGCGGTACTGTGGTCCACGACGTAATGGTGAGGGCGGTGGGCTGAAGTGGTACGAGGCCTGATGGGGTGGACTAGGCCGGTAGTGAGAGCTCTGGTGCGTTGGAGATAGTGACGGAGATGTGGATTGGTAGCCCTGCCGTGTAGGAGATGACATTGAAGGTGGGCTGGGTCGGAGGTCAAACGCTTGGCCCATATAGGGGGAATCATGATGGCTGGGAGATGGAGGCATGTTTTGAATGACCGGAAGTCCGGACTGACCAGTGTGGGGCTCTGCAGGAACACCTAGCGGCAGGCCCTCCAAATCCCTCTCAAGGTAATCATCATCTTCCTCAAACAGGTCCTGGACGGGCTCCATGTCTGAAAAACGGGGCTCCAATGATGGATGTGGGACCATGGGTGGGGCTTGATTGTGGGGAGGGGAAGGGGGCGGATCCAGCTCCTGTTGCTGTGTGACTTGATGACACTCTTCTTCAACGCGCTGCAGCAGACGCTGGATCTCACGATTGTTGGGACACAGGCGCATAGCTTCACTCAGGTCCTCCAGGGCTGCGTGGAATTGCCTGTAAAGAGGCATGCACAGAATGAGGTGGAGTAGGAATAAGGAAGAAACTGACATAAAGAAATATATTATACATGACAGCTTTACTAGTACAGCTCCAAGACCTTTAACATTATGTGTGAGGATTTGCCCCCTATAATAAGTAAATGGGACAATCCTTAAAACGACCCATCAAAATCACATCCCCAAAACCCCCCAGATCTCCCAAAACAAAGCAAGTGGATTAAAAGTATATTGTAAGAAGAGACAAAGGAATAAAATATGAATGATGGACATTCTGAGAAAAAAGAATCTGATTGGCCAACACAACATGAAATATGAAGAACAGGTCTAATCCTGACGCTGACGTCTGATGGGGCTGACGTCAGGGATATAAATTGACTTCTATCTGGTAGCTTTCAGCGCTACTTCAACCAATCAAAACATAATCGACCGCTCTGGGTCAAGAACTTTCAATCGACGTGTGTTTTATTCAATGCTGTCCTTCCTGTTGGTTGCTATGGTTACCTGCTGCTGCGCTTGGCACGGGCTCGTGCGTAATAGGCTTCATAGGATTTGGGTTTCAACTCTAGTGCCTTGGAGGCAAACTCCTCTGCCATCCCAAAGTCCTGCAAGCAACAACAGGACCAACAGTCATACACTGAGCCGTACATGAGGTCAAAGGGAGGACAAACAGACTTGACACACATGAACGTACAAACGTAGTTTATGGACACACACACACACAACCACACATACAACTGTGAAAATGATGCAGACACACACATGTATATATGCTCTACAAGGACAGTGGGAAATGCAATGTCACAGCTCTTCAAGACGGGGTCAGACTACTTCCTGAACTAAACCTTTCGAACCAATAATCCTATAAACCAAACTGAAACGGAGATGAAATGGGAAGAGATGGGCTGTTTGTCATCACCATCAACTTAAAGCTACAGCATGGGCTGAGTGCACAGAGAGCATTTCTGAAATGCTTAACTTAAGGGTGAGATTAAAATGAGAAACAAAGCATTATTAAAAGGAAATGGGAAGATCAACACAATAAAATCCTTGCCTTGCAACTGATGAGGTTCTGTTGACTGTTAAGTTTAAAAAAAATGCAAGAACACAAAGCAAACTTTAAAACTAATATGTGCATGTATGCAATTTGTACACTCTAAAAAAAATGTTGGGTTATTATCAACCCAGCGTTGGGTCAAAATGTGATGAACCCAACCCACTAGGTTGTATTTTAACCTATGCTGGGTTGTTTTAACCCATTGTTGGGTCATAAAAAGATTTTCTGGGTTAATTTTATCCAATGACTGGGCTCACATGTTTAAGCTGGGTTGAAAATAACCTAGCAACTAGCAAGAGTGCAAGTTGCTATTTTATGAATGTTTATTAAACCAGATTTACAATATACTGATTGCTAATAACACTGATACAAATCCGATACAAGGGAATGAAGTAATTGTAATAAAATACAGATTTATAAATTATTCACCTGAATGACAGCAAATGAGACATAAATAAAAATGAACGCTTTTGACATTATATTTATTAAAGGGATAGCCAACAATGATATTAAACCCATGATTCACTCACCCCCAAGCCGTCCGAGATGCACACGTCCACCGCCTTCGAGACAAACACATCTTCAGTTATTCTAGAAAATGTTCCAGATTCCCCAGCCAATCAAATGTGAAGCCATGGGGTCCATGACCCTCAAGTTCAAAAAATGTGCATCCATCCTTCACAAAATAAATCCAAACGGCTCCAGGATGATAAATAAAGGTCTTCTGAGGGTAATCCGCGAGGTGCTGTTGTTAAAATATCCACATTTAAAACTTTATAAACGAAAATAACCAGCTTCCAGTAGCGCCGCCATCTTACACTCCTCTGTATTTAGGAGAGAGTATCTGCATAGTGTACGCATTTGTCTTAGTGAAGTATGACAAATTCGGAAGGCGGGGGCACAGAGCAGCAGCAGAGAAACCTCCGTACGCTGCGTAAGCTCTCATCCTGAATGCGGACGTGACTAAGATGGCGGCATAACCAGAAGCAAGTTATCTTTGTTTATAAAGTTTCAAATGTGGATATTTCTACAACAAAACTGCGCGGATTGCCCTCAGAAGGCCCTTTGGATTTATTTTGTGAAGGATAGATGCACATTCTCTGGACCCGAAGGACGTGGACCCCATTACTTCACATTTGATTAACCGAAAAATCCAAAACACTTTCCAAAATAACTGAAAATGTGTTCGTCTAAAAAATTATGGACATATGCATCTCGGACGGCTTCGGGTGAGTAAATCATGGGTTTAATATAATTTAATTGGCCGAACTATCCCTTTAATAAAGTCAATTTATTAACCCACCCATAACAATTATTTATAACACTGGAATTTTAATGAAATATTTATTAAACTTGACGCTAATAAGGATGTAGTTCGATTCTGGAACCGAAAGAACAAAAAAATGCTTCATTAGCCACTCAGAAATCGTTATCAGCCAGGATCTCAAAATGCCCAAATATTGTCTATCATACGATGTACAGCTCTCTTGAGTCAGCCAATAAGGCAACCATAGACTGACACCACCCCAAAGAAATTAAACTTCTAATGCATTCACCAAATATTTTGAAAACACGTTTTACATAACGTATCTATGAGTAAAGGGAGACAGAAGAGAGTATGAAGTGTAAAGCAGAGCTCTCGTGACTCACGTTCATTTTCCTGCGGCAACGGGAGAGATTGAGCAGCAGAGAGACTTTGAGTTCACGAAAGGTCTTCAGGTCTTCCGTGAAACCCTCTCGCGGAAACTTCTTCAGTGCATACTGGTACCGCTGAGCTGCTTCCTTCACCTTTCCTTTCTGGACCAGCCAAACATGTTTATGACTTTTAAAAGTGACAATAAACCAAAACGTATGCAACAATCACCTTGCACAATGTGTCAGGGACTACTGATAAGCCTTTTCATGCCTGATGCCAAAGCTGTACATGTATGTGACTGTCTCAGTGCAACATATGTATATGATACGTAAGGGATAATCAACAACCTGCTGTGCATTAAAGGATTTTAAGTCTCCTCAAAGTGCATTAAAAATCATTGAACCCCGCCATTGACGAGTTATCTCGTCAAATAAGAGAAAACGTTTCCCTGCCAATAACGCTTCCATGGCGAGATTTTATGGTAATCTGTAATTCCACTATTATTCCCAATTTATAAAAAACTTTATAAAAACATTTTAAACTCCATGTATGCTTTGATCATCATTCTGAAGATGATCTCTAACAAAAGTCGTTTACAAAAATGCAATCATTTCAGCTTTTTGCTCAAAATTTGGTATTTTTGATGAAACCTACACATATTTGAGAGGTTATAAAAAGAGAACAAATGACGATAGGATAAAACATTTTCCGTTTTGTTTGTTTAAAAGCAGAGGGTCTGATATTTCATTTGATATATTTGTATGTTTATATATTTATAAAGTGACAATACATTTTCCAAGAAAGCATTTTGTGAAACTTTTGTGAAAATCACAAAAAATGCTGACAGGGAATGAGCAAGGCCCGATTCCATTTTTCTACCCCTTACCGCTGCACTTACCCCTAACCTTTGTTTAGCGCATTCATGTGAAGGACTAGGGATGCCCCAATTGTCTTTTAGTTGAAGGGGTAGGGTCAAATAGCCCTTCAAATGAAGATTTTACAGGACCTCACTTCAAACGAAGGGGTAAAAAAATTTCCAACATGGCTGCTCATGGGAGAAGTCTTTTTCACATAAATAAACTTTTTAACCCTTTCCCCACCATTGAAGAGTTATCTCGTCAATTAAGAGAAAACATTTACATAAAAAATGTGTTCTTGCACTCTTAAAATGTCTGGGCTATTTTTGACCCATAATGGGTAAATATTGGACAGAACACATGCTGGTTTAAAAATGTACCCAATGCTGGGTTATTTTAACCCAACTGTTGGGTTGTTATACCCTGTGGTTGCATAATAACAACCAAACATTGGGTCATTTTTGACCCAGCATGGGGAAATTTTTAACCCACCATGTGTTCTGTCCAATATTTACCCATTATGGGTCAAAAATAACCCAGACATTTTTAGAGTGTGATGAGGTTTTATGTTAATCTGTAATATTGCGATTATCAACTAGATGGCACTTACCCAATTTATAAAAAAAACTGAAGCAAAAAATTATTTACTAATTTTAACCTCTATGTATGTCTCGCTAATCGTTCTGAATCTGATACCTAACAAATTCCTTCACAAAAATGCAATTATTTCAGCTTTTTGCTAATTTTCTTAGCAAAATTTAAGAGTTTATAAGCGAAGAAAAAATATAGATAGGATGAAACTTTTTTTCCTGTTATTTTTTTTGTTTCTACTGGCTGTCCTTCAACGTGATGCCCTGCCGATACACGACCAACGACCACTGGCTGAACCAGTTTAATCCGCTTACCCACTTTCTATCCATACCGTGTTTATATATATAAATATATATATTAATCTCTCCCAAGGGTTTTTGTCCTTCTAGGAGTTTTCCCACTGGGTTTTTCCTCCTAGGGGTTTTTTCATCCCCGGGAGAGTCAGCCAACTTTGGCTTAACTTAGCACTTTCCTGTATACGTTACAATATTACTACGCTCGCTTGTACGATTTATTCTTAGCCGCTGTATTTTACTTCTTATATTATCTATTGATTGTTCTGTGTTTTCCCCTCCATCTATTCATGTAAAGCTGCTTTGAAACGATTAACAATTGTGAAAAGCGCTACACTCTAAAAACAAACGGTGCTATATAGCACCAAAAGTGGTTCTTTGCTCGTAATCATAGAAGAACCTGTGTAGAACCATATAGTGCTATGTAGAACCATATTTGATGATATAGTGGTTCTATATGGCGCCTATATGGTTCTACACAGGTGCTTCACTGGTGCTTCACCGGTGCTATATGGCACTAAAAATGGTTCTTCTATGATTACGATCCAAAGCAACAGTTTTGGTTCTATATTGGCGCTTTTCCATTGCATAGTACCCCACGGTTTGGTTTAGTTTGGGTCGGGTCAGCTTACTTTTGGGAGCTTTTCCATTGGGATTACTTCGTAGTACCCGATACTTTTTTTCGTACCACCTCGGTTGGGGTTCCAAGCGACCCGAGCTGATACCAAACGTGACGCGTAAACACTGTAGTTCACTGATTGGTCTGAGAGAATCGTCATTGGCGCCGTCATCCTATTATGTAAAATATTAGCTTTAGCTTGCTGCTAGCTTGCGCTGTCTCGAGCAAACATGTTGTCATCTGTGCTCTGTTTTAAGTTTCCAAACACCCTTTTAGCGATTAAAAACATCCACAGGTTGTGAATCAGGAACACATAAAAGTTTTTTCCAGACTTGCAGTTTGTGGCGGCACATTCGCGACGTGCACGTCAGTATTATTTATGCTTTAATGCAACTTCATTGAGGCTCAGCGGAGCCGTCGACTGACGCCACGGGTGTTTGAACAGAAACTGTCATGTGAGACAGAGGTATAGTGATAAACGCGATATGCAAACGTCTGTTTGTGGTGGTCAATTTTAATTTTGTGGCGGACTGATAAATAAATAAATGAATGGGAATGTACAACGACGCTCTCACTTGTATGATGTCACAGCAGGCAGCGCAAATATAACAACACGCCTATAATCCCTCCCACTGCGAAGTGATACTAAACTCAATGGAAAAGCTAACCAAGCCAAAGTGAGGTGAGCTGACCCGGCCCAAACTGGACTAGGCCGTGGGGTACTGTGCAATGGAAAAGCGCCAAAAAGCACCGTTTGTTTTTTTGGAGTGTATATAAATAAAATTGAATTGTTTGAAAGCAGAGGGTTTGTTCTTTCATTTGATATATTTGTATGTTTATATATTTTAAGAAGAACATTTTCCCGGAAGGCATTTTGTGAAACTTTTGTGAAAAATGCTGGCGGGCAATTAGTGTTGAGAAGTAGGTGTAGGGGTATAAAATAAAATTGGGCCTTAATGTACGGCAGGCCATTGATTATCCTGCTTACTCCATGGTCCTTTGCCAAGTTATAGACAAGTTAAAACTAGTATTGCTCTTTGCAGCGCTGAGCAACTTTGACTGAACGGGTACAATCGTCAGTTACTGTGCATTAACCAGCCAATCAGAATCGAGACCATGGAATAATGCATAATACTGCACAATATGTGACAGACGGTTACATATTGTTATATATGTTACAATCATAGTTGTCTTAATGTACAGGCCTCATATCTTCTGCTATTTTGTGCTCTTGTTGTATTTTTATAATAGCTTCGATGAAAGCCGCTGACCTTATAGAATCCATCTCCTTCCTCTATCAGTTTGCTCAGCAGAACGATCATAATGTCAGGTTTGGATGTCGCCATTGCCCATGTTGCTGGACCTGAGAGCAAAAGAGCACAAGAAACATTTCAGAGTTTGTGTGGGTATAAAACTAATTTTCTAATCTCTGCGAGACTGCAGAGCTGCAACGACAACCTTTGAATTTGGCAAAAAGCCACAACACATCAAACAAAAGAATATTAAAATGATAAACAAAAACAGAAAAGACAGCATTTAAAAAATACATGTATAAATTATCTACATACAAGAAGTTACCAAACTGGCCAACAGCCCTAAAATAATGGCCAATTGAGAGCAACCGCGGGAAAACCTAAGGGACAGTTCACACAGGATACGTTCTTGCATTAAAACATCTTTTCTTTGGGCTGTAGTTTAAAAAAGTTTAAGTTTTCTAGATGCCCATTTAACACACACATTAATGCAGAATAATCCAAGAGCACATCCTGTTTGAACGGTGCTGCACCAAAATTCAACGCGTGAAAACATTCGGCAGCATCATGCAAAATGCGTGCATCCATGCGATCAAAAAACGGACACAAAATGAACATGGATGATCCACGGTTACCCTCACTAGATCTCAGTGCACTTGCATCTTTTTGTATCCAAAAATAGATGATATCAAGAAAAAATGGCAATCACAAAGATACCCAAACCACCATCAGACCCGATCAATGGAGAACAAACCACACAGGTGACAAGATGGAGGAACACAGTCAAAAAAATGGCAGATGGGACGCACAAAGGTCTGTGTTTTACCTCGGGCACGAGTGGGGAGAGTCTGACATCCTGGTTACGGAGAGAGAGAAGGTGGTAGGGGTCACGAGTGAAAGGGTGAGGGGTTATTGGGGCGGATTGAAGCATCCGTATCAGACAGGGAGCAAAGGTTTAATAGACAGGAAACAGGGAGAGTATGAGGAAGAGAGAGAGAGAGACAGTGATGGTGGTTAGGTGTGAGGGAGTCATGTGAGAGGAAAAACAAGGAAGATCAGCCGCGGCAAGCAGCAACATTAGCAAAAGCAACAAGCACATCCTGATCAGCTGCAGATCTGGAGTTTGGTGAAGACAACAGGAGGTAGGAGGTTAGATTAGGACGACAGAGATCACAGGGAGGGGAATGAAAAGAACCCTAAGATGGATTTAGTACATGTGGTGCCTGTGCTGCAAAGACTTTCCAGAAGACATCATAATTACAGATCTACAGAATTCCCCAGCGCAAAATTTAACAAATATAAAGTGATATGAAGAAATATATAAAGTGACACATATCTACCCGCAGGCGTTATTAATATTATATTAATATTTCTCACAGTTCATAAATGCAAAAACTACACTTGCAACCCACAGAAATGGTGAAAGGGATAGATAGTTCACCCAAAAATCAAAAGTCACCCTCATGTTGTTACAAACCTGCATAAATTGAACATAAATATGAACACAAAGGAAGACATTTTGAGAAATGATCAGAAGCCCCATATTAGGAATAAATAATACTATGGAAGTCAATGGGGCTTCTGATCGGTTTGGTTACAAACATTCCTTAAAATATCTTCCTTTGTGTTCATCAAAACAATAACATTTATACAGGTTTGTATACATGTCTGTTAAAAATTCAGATGCCTCAATTTTTTAAGTTAGGATCGAACCCATGACCTTTTGCATCGCTAAAACAATGCTCTACCAATGGCGCTTTTCCATTGGATAGTATCCCACGGTTTGGGTCGGGTCGGCTTACTTTTGTGGGCTTTTCCACTGGGTGCAGTACGTAGTACTCGATTTTTTTTAGTTCCACCTCGGTTGGGGTTCCAAGCGACCCGATCTGGTACCAAAATGTGATGCGAAAACACTGTAGATCACTGATTGGTCTGAGAGAATCGTCACTACCAGCGTCATCGCTATAATGTAAAAGATTAGCTTTACCTTCATGCTAGCCTGCGCTGTCTCGAGTAAACATGTTGTCATCTGTGCTCTGCTATAAGTTCACAAACTCCCCTTAAGCGATGAAAAACATCCACAGGTTGTGAATCAGGAACGCCATACCAGTTTTTTCCAGACTTGCAGTTTGTGGCGGCTCATTCGCGATGCACACGTCCACATATATGCTTAAATGCAACTTAAATGAGGCTCAGCGGAGCGCGTCAACTGACGCCACGGGTGTTTGTACAGGAACTGTCATGTGAGACAGAGGTAGTGATGAACGTGATGTTCAAACATCTATTTGTGGTGGTCAATTTTAATTTTGCGGCAGACATAAATGAATGTATGGGAATGTACAACGACGCTCTCACTTGTATGATGTCACAGCAGGAGGCAGCGCAAATATAACGACACGCCTATAATCCCTCCCACTGCGAAGTGTCACTAAACTCGATGGAAAAGCTAACCACGCCAAAGTGAGGTTGAGCCTAAACCGTGTGGAGCCTAAACCGTGGGGCACTATGCAATGGAAAAATGCCACAAGTGAGCTAAAGGAACTTTTTAGAAAAGTTAGATCTTTCACCCTACCTATCTTGGCACCCTTCTTAAGCAGAGCGACCACCACTGATGTGTTCCTGCAGCCAACAGCTCGGTCTAGCGGTCGCATGCCGCTGTAGTCCACATGCTCGATCATAGCACCATGATCAACCAAATACTGCACCTGGAACCATATGAAGACCAGCTTATTGTCTGTATGTTCACTTTTAAGGGTGTTTTCACACCTAGTTCGTTTGAGCCCTCCAAACGCTCTCAGATCAGTTCAGGGTGTATATGTGAACAAACCAAGTGATCTCAGACCCCCCTAAAAGGACCCAGAAGTGAACCGAACTCAGACCACGTCAGGAGGTGGTCTGAGTACGGTTCGCTTTTGGGTTCTTTTGTGGTTCGATTTCTTTTTGATATGTGAAATCAATGAGGTCCCGGTCCATTTTGTGTGTCGTTTGGACATTGTATCAAAATCAACTGCTGCACAGAAAGCTGGGATCTGAGTTCTTATGAAGTTGTGATGTGAACAAGAAAGGGTCTGAGATCACTTCAGTTCTGAAGAGGACCAAAAAAAGAACTGGGTCCTCTTTTGAGTCCACTATATTGTGAACACCAAAAGGGCCGAGGTCACATTCAGCTAGTTCCTTTTCTGGTTCACTTTAAGTGAACTGGGTTTGGTTCTTTTAAAATGAACTATATGTGAAAACACCTAAGTCATCAACAATATGAACAGACCCCATATCAAACCACTTCAGAAAATGTCTAAATTGTGTTTTTTGAGCATGCATACATACATTCCAAACATAACAGCGGACTGTCAAAGTCAAAAATTTAAATGATTTTTTTCATTGGTAGTTAACTAAAAATAACCAACCACTTCAGAGTCTCCATAAAATGCGGCGAGATCCAATGGAGTGCGGCCGCTCTTGTCTGCGTGGGCCGTTGCCGCGCCCCTCTCAACCAGTGCACGGACCAATGTGAGGTGACCTTTAAGACACGCCCAGCTCAGTGCTGTTAGCCCCTCCTTGTCCATTAAAGACAACGAGGCACCTAGAAAATCAATTTATTGATCAAGTTAAATTTATTTCATTCCTAAAACATTTTTTTATTATTATATGACAGTCTCGTTAAAATAGCACACAAACACAATTCCTTTAAAAATATTTTCTAATCTGTCTGACCGTCCGGGGGCGATAAAACAAAGCTGTACCTTGAGCCAGCAGGAACTCAGCAGTGGCCAGATGTCCCTCGGACGCAGCCATCATGAGAGGAGTGCGGCCCTGTTTATCAGCCATGTTCACATCAGCACCGTGATTCATAAGCAGGTCCACAATCTGCACATACAAACACACAACAGGCATATCACAACGAACATCCGGTGACCAAATAACTTAAACACTTAAGTCGTTTTTTAAATATCTTTTGGTATCTGTAATGCCGATATTAGTAGCAGATGTGTAAATGCTGTGTAATTTAGTGTTTCTGAGCACACCTGCCAGTGTCCCTGTCGCACAGCACTGAAGAGCGGCACGATGCCCCTGCGGTTAGGTTGCGCCACCGCGGCCCCCTGTTCCAGCAGCAGACGACACACATCCAGCTTTCCCCGACCCGCTGCAGCCGTCAGTGCTGAGAAAACAATATCTCATCATCAGTATGCATTTCTAAAATAAAACCCACACACGCACACAGGATATGTCTGGAGACGTTGTACCTGTTTCTCCCCAAAGTGTGTCAAAGTTGTTTATCTGAGCTCGTTCTTCCTCTTCCTCATCTTTCTCAGGCAGATCAAGCAGATATGATACAATCTGTAAACAAAAAATGACAGATAAAGATCACTATAGTTGATATTTAGATTTTCCATTTAATTCCTAGTTAGTTCATGTTTCATTTATAGTTACGTTTTCCATAGTGATTGTTAGTTTTAGATTTTCAGTTTTCTTAATTTTCTACTTTTCCTAATTTCAGGTCAAAGTCTTTACTGTCAAGTATACTTGTACACAAGTACTGTGTGTGACTAGTTGCATTATTGTTGACATTATAAAGTGTCAAGTAGCTGTTTCAGCCACATAACTGCTAAGTTCAGATTTACACAATGCACACATGAACTGCGCATTTGCAGATCTAATCTTTAAGCCGTGATGTTGTTAACAGGTTTGGACATCCACTCATAATGTCTATGACTCAAACTACTGATCCATGCGTTTAACTGTGTTGATATGATTGGTTACATGTTTGTGATGTTGGAAATCAAGGCGATTTCTCCAATTTTATCAATGGTAATACACACAACCGGCGCAACGTCATAGAATGTCTCTAAACAGGTTCACGCCCACTTTTTGGGGGAATAAAACTACACTTCTCATAGATTTCAATTCAAAATAGCGGAATAAAGCAACATTTGTAGCGGCATAAATACCTTAAGAAATCACTCAGATTAAACATGTCAAGTTATTATATGTCCACCCTGCCTGCCATAGAGCGTAAAGGATACATCAACAAACTTAATTTGGTCAATTCAAAAACATGTCCCCCTCATTCTCCCAGCGTCAAATCCGTGCAACAGCGCTAACCAGTAATTGATGGAAATATCTTTAAGCCAGGCTAGTTGTATGGCTGGACGGAAAAGTGCACTTACGTTAAATACAAATACATAATATATAAATACGAAGTAATTTTGAAATACGAAGTTAAATCATTCACTGTTGATTCGATGAGGTACAAGAAATGTCCGGGTAAAAAACCTCTGGCCACTGGGTAGCGTTGTTACACAAATTTGACACTGGGAGAATGAAATCTGAGTGATTTCTTTAGTTAATCATGCCTGCCAGCTGTGTACGAACGTTGATTTGTGCCGCTAATTTGTATGGAATTCTATGGGAACTCTAGTTTGTTTTCCCCTAAAAAGGGGAGGTGACGAAATTGACAGTCAAGTTCCCGGATGTGCCGGTAGTCTGTATAAATGATGAATTTTTACATGGCTTGTCTTAAAACATATACAGTAAAAAACACCACAGACATATAAACAACAATAAAAACTTGATTTTCCCCACAGTAGGACTTTAAAACAATTTACATTGCTAAACTGAAAGCAATTTACAGGTTCACCAGTTTTATTTAATTTCAATTTAAAGAGGACATATAATCAAAATCTGACTTTTTTCATGTTTAAGTGCTATAATTGGGTCCCCAGTGCTTCCATCAACTCAGAAAACGTGAAAAAGATCAACCCCGTACTTAGTTTTGGTAAACCATCTTCTGCAAGGATTTGGAATATTAGGTCATTAAAATTTGTCTCCCCTTGTGATGTCAAAAGGGCATAATACCGGCCCTTAATCTGCACTATCCAACCACGGCACTGCCATTTAATGCAGAGAAAGAGAAAAAATAATTGACAGCGCAATCGTTTCAATTTTCAGTGTTTGCATTTCATGAGCTCATTTGCATTTAACTCTTTCCCTGCCATGATTTTCACAAAAGTTGAATGCCTCCCAGAAAATGTTCTTCTTTAAATATATAAACATACAATATATTAAATGAAAGAACATTGTTGCTTGCACCTACAAAGTGAGAATTTAAAGATGTTATAATAAATTATCTGTGTGATATTTTGAGCTGAAACTTCACATACGCACTCTGGGGACACAATTTTGTGAAAATGTTTTTTGTTTTCTGGGTACATGCAACTATATGCATTCAACTGTGTGCCGTGTAGTTTAGTAAACATGTTCTTATACCTCAGTATAACCCATGCTAGCTGCTGCTATGAGGGCTTGCTGAACCGCATGGCTTTTGCTCAAGGATCCTGGATGCTGTCCGTCAGTATTCCATTCACACTGAACCAGATACTTCACAACCTCCAGATGTCCCCGCAGGGCAGCGTGAACCAGAGCACACTGACCGTTTTTATCTAGGTGGTCCACCTGTACAGAGAGACGAGACATCGAACTTGAGTAATAACCGGCAACAAATACAAAACAATGTTATGATTAGGCGAGACTCAATTAATGGTTAATGGACATCAAGCTATCCATTTAGGAGTGTCACTAACTGACCTTGGCTTTCCTGCTGCAGAGGGCAGTGACGATGGACAGGTGTCCCGCAGAGGCTGCGTAGCCAAGAGGGGTGAGTCCGCTCTCTGAAACTCCCTCCGGCTCGGCCCCAAACTCCAACAGCAGAGCTACCATCTCAAGGTAGCCCAGGTGGGCGTGCACGCAGAGGATGGGGGCATTATTTAACACCTCTGTGCGATAATTTACATTGGCCCCGCCCATAATCAGCAGTCGAGATACCTGTAGAAAAACGTGAAGTATTTAAATGCAAGCACAGAGAAACAGCTAAGGTGCTAAGCAGTGCTAAGGTCATGGGTTCAATCCCCAGTAACACGAAATCTGAAATCTGATTAAATATCTGCCAAAGGTGTAAATGTAAATGTGAATATTAATTTTTTTTGTTTATTAACTATCAATATTTGTTTAAATGATGTTGTCCACTGATACCTTGATGTTAGGCGTGTAGAGGTTTCTCAGTGAAGCCAAAGCAGCCGAAAGCCCTTCTGAACTGTGTGAAATCCACAACCCCTGCAAAACTGATGAAGAAACCCCAATCTTCTTACTCAGCCCCTGCGTATGAGACAATCACACTGCGGTTACTCATCCGTGCAAAACGCAATGCAGTTAAGCTTAAAATCATTTGTAATCTGTGCACACCTTAAAGATGTGAGCTTTGAGAATGTGGTGACCGAGCTCAAGGGTCTGTTGCCGATTGAGTTTCCCCTCTTGCCTTGAAAACCAGAACGCAAGCAGTGTGTGTCCGCTCCTGAAGAAACCCAAAAATAAACTTTTTAGTATTAGCATGGTTGATGTACACTACGGTTCGGCAACCCACAAAATTTCCACTTGGTTTCTAACCTGGGGTCACAGAGGAACTTGGTCTTCTCTCCGTCCTCTCTCCATATGAGCCACTCTCTGAAGGAGGGGTGGACAAACATGCGCGTGCCGTCACGTCTCTTTACAAGGAACGGTGACAGGAGTTCGGATCTCTGCTGGAAATCATCCCAGTCGAGAGCCGCTCCTCGCACCACGCCGGCATTGACGGCGCCGAACGCCTGCTCGTCGGTTAACGGGTGCAGCGAGGCCACGGCTATGTTAAGCAGTGGAAGAACGCGCTCGAATGATGACTGCGTGGGAAAGCGCATGTTCAGCTGCAGCAGGTAGAGCTCAGCTAGATTTACTGGAACCACCTGGGTACAAAACATCACATTTACAGTAACAAAAAATACATTTTTAGACATGATTTACACCATTCCCAATGCATTATGTATGTTGTATATTCATGTATTCTTTTGTGCCGAGACTGGAAAGTATGAAAAGTGGTTCGACTGGACTTAAAGGGACACTCATTTTCCATTTCCCCTAGAGTTAAACATTTGAATCTTACCACTTTTGGAATCCATTCAGCTGATCTCCGGGTCTGGTGGTACCACTTTTAGCATAGCTTAGCATAATCCATTAAATCTGATTAGACCATTAGCATCCCACTAAAAATAACCAAAGAGTTTAGATTTTTATCATATTTAAAACTTGACTCTTCTGTAGAGTGATATTATTATAGCATATTAGTAATGATATTACGCAGTGCCGAAAATATTCCCCTTGGTAACTTTCAATAGCAGGGGACTATTTTAAAGCACTGCGTAATATCATTGCGCCGCCTGCAGCCATGTTACGGCAGCAAAGTCCATGATTTTTACACCAGAATGAGAGTATAGTTCATAGCCATATCTGCCTAGAAAATCGCAACTTTTAATTTTCTGTCGTTCTTAGCACACGATAGTAACTACAGAAGAGTCAAGCCCTAAATAGAAAAAAATCGAAACTCTTTGGTTATTTATAGCGCGACGCCAATGGTCCAATCAGATTCAATGGACCATGCCAAGCTACTCCAAAAGTAGTACCGCCAGACCCGGAGACCAGCCGAATGCACTCCAAAACGGCAAAAATCAAATTTTTACCTCCAGGGGAGCTGGAAAATGAGCATATTTAAAAAAAAAGTGGAGTGTTCCTTTAAAGCGATACTCCAGACAAATATCAAAATTACCCCATGATTTACTCATCCTTAAACAATCCGAGATATAAAGATGTCCATCATCTTTCAGACGAGCACATGTGGAGTAATTATATTAAATGTTCTTGCTCTTACAAGCATAATGATGGTAGAATACGGATCAGAGAACAACTTCTTACTTTGAAGCCCAAAAAGTCTTAATCCACATGGCTCCAAGGGGTTTATAAAGCGGGTAGTCGATTTGAGTGAGTCTAAGCTAGTTATTTCAGTTTATAAATATTGAAATATGTATTTTCTTCAAATTCGCATACAGAAGACCTTTATTAACCCCCTGAAGCCGTGTGGATTACCTCTCTGAAGGATGAATGCACTTTTTTTGGGTTAAAAGTCAGAAGTTGTTCCCTGAATCCCATTTTCTACCATTATAAAGCTTGGAAGAGCAAAGACATTCTCTTAAATAACTCCAAATGTGTTTGTCTGAAAGATTATGAACATGTGTATCTTGGATAACTTGAGGGTGAGAAAATCATGGGGTAATTTTGATATTTGGCTGGAGAATCCCTTTAAATTTATGAGACTGCGTGAGCATTGCGGCTCAATGTTTCAAATGTTGCTTAGACCACTATGCCACAGCTGCATTTAAACCAAATGGTGCATATATTAAAAGTCTCTGTTATGAAGTGTGAATGAGCTCTTACCTTATAGCTGGAGCTTTTGAGGACGAGGTAGCCCTTCTCAATGAGGTCCAGTGTCAGCTTCAGGTATAGGTAAGAGCCCCGGCTCAGACTCTTCAGATGAGCGCTAAGTTTGGTGAAGGCCGCGTTGTCCAGTTTGCCATTAAGCGCCACGTTATTCTGAATCTCCGGGCTGGAGTGCAGGCGGTGCAGTATGTAGCCCTGAAGGTCAGCGTCGATGGCATCGCTCTCATCCAGCCGATCCAGAGAGATCCGATGGAATGGCAATGGGCGAGTCACATCCTGAGACAAGAGCAATAAGAGAGAGAGGATAGGGTCACGAATGTTCAAATGACAAATAAAAATGTGTAAATCTGATTATATAGATATAGACAATCAGTCCTTCCAGAAAAACGCGGCAACTTATGCCATAACTGCGGCAACTTGCCATAACTGCGGCAACTTGCCATAACTGCGGCAACTTGCCATAACTGCGGCAACTTGCCATAACTGCGGCAACTTGCCATAACTGCGGCAACTTGCCATAACTGCGGCAACTTGCCATAACTGCGGCAACTTGCCATAACTGCGGCAACTTGCAAAAACTGCGGCAACTTGCCATAACTGCGGCAACTTGCAATAACTGCGGCAACTTGCAATAACTGCGGCAACTTGCAATAACTGCGGCAACTTGCAATAACTGCGGCAACTTGCAATAACTGCGGCAAAAACTGCGGCAACTTGCAAAAACTGCGGTAGCTTGCAAAAACTTTTCAATGATGTTCATGCCACATAATCACGTCACTTCATGACGTTCCCATGGCAACAGGGGACATGGTTGCGCTTGTGTAAAGTAAATGCAACATTTTTTAACTTTCTGCTAAGATATGTGTGATTTTTGCTACGAAAATGTGGGGATTATGAAATCATGCAAATCATTTTGCGCACGTATTTGAATAAATGCAGACTTTGGCTAATTATGCGTTGAATCATGCAATCACATTATCGCGTTTTTCTGGAGGGACTGGATAATGATTGAAAACAGCTTTACAATTTTTCCTAGAGGACAAAACACCTTGAAAGGAAAGACAGACAGACAGATAGGAAGACAGAAAATCTTGTAACCTGTAACGTCGTTCTGACAGTGACCACCAGTTTGAGCCAAGGAGGGAAGCGCTCAATAGTTTTACACAGGAAGGAAACAATGGTTTCCCCGTAATCCGGTTTATGAAACTCCGCCTCATTCAACCCGTCAATCAAGATGATGAGATTCTCCTCACATGCGATCTTCCTCTCTGAAAAATATCAGTCAACGTGTGATGCTTTGTGTTTACCCGAATTATTACGTATATTGGGTGTATAGCATGAATACGTGTACGTACCACTATGCAGGATTTCCAGTGGTTCCAACAGACCCCTGCGGAAAGCATTAAAAGGGTCCTGGACACAAGATCGCAGGCTGAGCGTGCTCTGTAGATGCGGCTGGCGCAGCAGCAGATCTCGGTAGGCCTGCATTTGAGGTGCCCTGCATAACAGCGCTGCCACGTTATGAACAAACTCGGGCACCAGGCAGGTGTAAGCGTTATCTGACTGGCAGTAATGGTATGCCACCACCTGCAGAATGGGAGAAAGTAGTGAGATTCAGAATATGGACAGTGGGAAAAATTTATACACATGCACAGAGTTACAAAGCAAAACTTTAGCCGACTTAAAGGGACACTATGCTCATTTTCCAGCTCCTAACTTTGATGCTCCTAATCTCATCATTAGATTATGAAACTTTAGCCTGGATTTCACAGATAGGTGTACATAACATCTGGAGTGCAAGTAAATGTAGGTTTAGATAAAAGAAAATAAAAAAGTCAGCAGGAACCGCTTTAAGCTCAAGAACACAATGAATATTAAACCGGAGAAAGATTGAAAGCTTTGAAACTTTGGGACGATGGAGGGGTTTCATAATGCATAAAACATTAGAGAGTTTGAGTGCATCAATGGCCTTATTCCAACGTCCTAAGATTGCTACTTACTAGACTTCACTTCATCATGTAGTGTGTGTGTGCATGTGTGTGTGTCTTCAAAAGCATGAGATCATTAACCATGCAGAGCACTCAGTATATCTAATGGCTGTGCTGGGAGACTCTGCGGATATAAATATTTGATAAGGCAACAGAGCCGCAATAAACCTCTGTGCTCAATAAGAATAGAGGGACACAGTGGAGAGAAGAGAAATAATGAGAGTAGGAGTAAATGAGTAAAATAAGTCAGAGACAGAAAAAGAAATGAATAAAAGAAGATAGATGAAGAGGCCGGTCATGTTGCTATTAGTGGGCACCTGTGAAGCCAGCCTCCTTAGAGACTCCTCCTGGCGTCTCCGCATCTCCGGTGTGCCTGGACAGCTGCTCCCTCCGACCAGAGTGCCGTGAGCGGACTGAGGCTGGCTGAGGGGCAGTGTGTCGCCATCTGATATTAAAAAAAGACATGGCATATATCCGGCTTGTGAACAATTTTAATATTTGCACTGCAAAAAATTGCTTTTTTACCTAGCATTCTTGTTTTGTTTCAGTACAAATATCTAAACATTCTTAAATCAAGATAAGCAAAACGACCTAAGGTGCTGGGCAAAGATTAATCGCGATTAATCGCATGCAAAACAATAGTGATTTTTTTACATAATATATGAGTGTGTGCTGTGTGTAATTACTATTTATATATAAATACACACACATTCATGTATGTATTTAAGAAACATTTACATGGGTATATATATATATATATATATATATATATATATATATATATATATATATATATATATATATATATATATATATATATATATATATATATATATATATATATATATATATATAAATTTATTTATTTATATTTGTATATATTCTATATGATATATACATTTAAAAAAAATTATATATACATAAGAATTTCTGAAATGAATATATGTATGTGTGTGTGGTTAAATATACATAATAATTACACGCAGTACAAACACATATATTATGCAAAAAACACTTTTATTTTGTATGCGATTAATTGCAATTAATCTTTGCCCAGCACTAAAAATAAGTCTAGTTTTTAGACAAAAAAAAAACAATAAGTGAATTTGTGCTTAAAACAAGCACAAAATGCCAATGGGGTAAAAATAATATATTTTTTCTTGAATTAAGTGTTTAAGAAAAAGTTGAAGAATTTTGTTCTTACACCATTGGCAGATTATTTTTATTTTTTTTGGCTTGTTTTAAGCACAAATTCACTTAAATTTTATATTTTTTGTCTACAAAACGTTTAGACATATTTTCTTAATTTTGCTCATTAAGAAAATGCATCTTGATTTAAAGGAAAACACCACTGTTTTTCAATATTTTACTATGTTCTTACCTCAACTTAGATAAATTAATACATATCTATCTTTTTTAATCCGTGCACTTTTAATCTTAGTACAGGGCCTTGTGAATGTGTTAGCATTTAGCCTAGCCCCATTCATTCCTATGGCTCCAAACAGCGATTAATTTAGAAGCCACCAAACACTTCCATGTTTTCCCTATTTAAAGACTGTAACATGAGTAGTTACACGAGTAAGTATGGTGCCACAAAATAAAACTTGTGTTTGGATCCATAGGAATGAATGGGGCTAGGCTAAATGCTAACACATTCAAGAAGCACTGTACCAAGATTAAAAGTGCACGCATTGAAAAAAGATAGGTATGTATATTCATCGAAGTTGAGGTAAAAACATAGTAAAATATTGAAAAATGGTGGTGTTTACCTTTAAGAAAGTTTTAGATATTTGTACTGAAAGCAAGACAAAACTACTAAAAAAGAAAGTCATTATTTTGAGATGTGCACAAAACTAGTTACAGTAAGTGATATGCAGCTGTACTGTGGATATATTTACATTTTAATATCTTCTTTCCATTTAACCACCCTGCTACATCCAGTTATGTGATATGCATGTGTAATCAATTCTCAATAAATAAAATCAGGTCTCCTCCCACATTTTTTCTCACGACTATCCTGTTTCACTTGGAAAAAATGTATTATGCAATTGGCATCTAATCTAATAAGCATCTAACTGTCCACTCACGTTTTGGGGAGGCGTGTGGACTGTCAGAGGTGATCTGTCTCATGCGGTTACCGTGGCAGCACATAGCCACCAAGCGAGAGATGATTGCTGTTTTGCCGAATCCCACGCTGCCGACAATAACGACACCTTGATTGGCGGCGGGCTCGCTGCTGCGCAGACAAGCGTCGACTTCCTGAAAGAGCCATTCTCGGCCGGTGAAGACGGTCTCGGGCGTGAGGCTGGGCACCTCGAAGAGAAGCGGCTTTAGGGCGATGTCCGGTGGTCGGTATGGAGCGAAGCGCACTGCATTGTGAAAAAAATAAGGAAAAAAACAATAACAGGTTTTATTTATATAATCTTTCTACACATATTATTTACAATAGATCATTTACGAATACATTAATTTGGGGGCTTTGATGTCGACAGGTGACCCAGTAAATATTAAAGATATCAAGGTTGCATTTTTACAGAATGTTCTTTACATTATGTAGGATGATTTTATGTAGAAAACAGTAAATCAAATAAAAAATTGACTTTAGTTGGGATTTTCTCACACTGGGTGACATTCTTACTTTAGACTTCAAAGCCATCTTAAGACATCACTGACAAACTGCCCCTTGGGGGGCATGAGATGGTGTCAGGGGGGTCTTCACTTTTATGATTTAAAAAAAAATACATTAATTTATCATACATTTTGTGCAGTTAAACATCAGAAAAATAAGGCTACTAACCAACAGCACTACATTGTATAATTTAATGTTTTGTTTAATTCAAATTTTAAGTTTGAGATTGTTTTACGTCATGAATTTTCTTTGGTGGGGGCTTGTGATGCACTAATGAATGCAATGAATGCATTAAGGATTGCAGGAATTATTCTTAACCAGCAGGGGGAGATGTTTTATCTGCAATGGCCCCAGCACCAGCAGTTTACACGAGCCGTACAGTAGCTGCGGTGTGAAACATCATAAATCAACGGCCGTCAATGGGGTGTCTTGACCCGATAATGTAATACAGAAAATACAGCTGAAATAACAGATCAGCTGCCACCCCGAGAACCTGTGCGGAGGAATGGCTGAGCTGTTGCCATGGTTACAAAAACCCACCCCTGAAAAAACCCTGCTTGTTGCTTTTACAAACAGATTATCCGTCAAAAACGTTGCAAGCGTGCATGTAACGAAATTTATATTCATCAGTTTAATCCGCCACATATGCTTGCAATCAATCACACTGTAAGCCTCATTATAAAGAAACTTAATATTCATTAAAACAATCCTCATCTAATATTCATACTTACTCGTGTAATCTGCATTACTCTCACATTTATCATCAAATGAACTGAAGCGTAACTACACAAACGGTTAATCCTGATTATTGATAATATTAACGGCTATCACAACTGAAAGTGTCATTTCAAAGCAGGTTATTTTTAATCATTTCTTATTCATTAATTATTCTAGAAGGCTCTATAATGGATTTCCGTTTCATCGAGCTTATTCAGCAACATGCATGACGGGTTTATTATTCCTTTCAAATCACCAAATTAGCATGTGGACTGTTAAGTAGCCATAACAAGTGAATTCCTTATCTGTGCATTAGCATATGGAGGTGGGTGGGGTTATGCGGGGGGAGGTGACTTTTATGAGATCATATGGATGCTAGAATAAGCTACAGACAAGTAATGGAAAGCATGAGGGTAGGGTTGTAATGAAGAGTCAGTAAGAAAAGAGAAGAAAAGAGCCTGTGGCGTGTAGTTGCACATATCTATATCTATTAAGACATCCTTACAAGGTACCGCCACAGCTGGTTTACTTCCTCGCATCATTTTTACAATTAAATATCATTATTAGTATTTAAATTTGGCTTTTTAACACACACAAAAAAGAGGACATGAAAGAACCTGCAGTGAAAGTACATCAGTAGTGGTGGCTTTTAATGGCGACCACAATCTTTAATATCTAAGTCACGTCTTGTCTATTTTGACAGAAGGTCTTTCAAAAAAATTACGCTACTTTGTCACTTCAAAAGCCTCCATCATTTGTGACAACCAAAATCCATTTCCAAATGGCCAATTTCTTCCAAGAAACCCGAGGATCCAACATTTCATTTTTCAACCACAGACAAACAGACCCAGACTGATCACAGCTTACTCCCACCCAGCCTGCGAGCTTGATTTAGGATGCATGGAGCCTTGACTGTGAGCTCAGGACAGCAGGCTGAGCTCAGACAGATGCCATTAGCCAGAGCCGCTGCTAACAGGAAGTCAATACATGGACTTGGACAGGAGACAGATTATGGCACAGCAGCCCAAAGGAGAAACAGAGAAAGGCAAGTTGAGGGAAAATCTGTGGAAGAGCTGGGGATCGTGTTGAGGGTTTTAATGGTCAACTTTGATTCATAAATGACCTCTGCTGTACCAGTCTTGTATGCCCACAACCTAATGTTTTGCTAAACTAAACTGTTATGTACAGTATATACTGGAATGGACGTCAAAGGATATGCCAACATGCACCTTCCCAAAATACATGGGCACCTAGGGCATTCTCGGATGCACCTCATAAAGTTGGTTGAGAGAATGCCTGGAGTGTGCAGAGCTCTAATCTAGACAAACTGCGGCTGCTTTGAAGCATCTAAAGTATAGGACGCATAACTATTATATTTAAACTCTAAGTCTATACAACACACATATTCTCTTTTATTACTGCATTCCTCATTTTACAATAAGTAGGTGTACTTTTAACATTTAACTTTATGATATTATCCTACACTACACAGGGAATTATATGGATTTTTCCAGAAAACTTCTTGCATAAAATAGATTCAAGCACTTTCAATGACCTGTATCTATTTATGTATATTTTCAAAAACTTCACAGGGCCTTGAATTTTCCCCCAGATTCACAAACTTTCAAGGATTTCAAGGACCTGTGGGAACCCTGTTGCAGAGCAAAAGTAGATCAGATGTGGGCAGTCCATCGGGTAATGTGTTCCCAGAGTCAATATGGTCAATATGTTAAAACCATAACCATCACTGAGTGACCTGTTGTGGGAGTTCATGTGAAAGAGATAAAGGTTTATGTGATTAAAACATGTGCACCAAAATGCAAAGAAGTACACAAACCTCTCATATCAGCCTGTCCAGAGCGACTAGATCCAGAGTTTTGGCGTGGCATGCGCAAAGATGTGCGTAGTGGAGCCTGCCTCTGTTCATCCAGGTATGCAAGATCTTCCAGGTGGGCTGAACTAGTGGCTGAGGGAGAGAGAGAGAGAGAGATTGAAAGAGAGAGAGAAAGAAAGAAAGAGAGAGAGAGAGAGAGAGAGAGAGAGAGAGAGAGAGAAAGAAAGAGAGAGAGAGAGAGAGAGAAAGAAAGAGAGAGAGTAATGAATCGTCACTGTTGATCACTAATGGGGCATACACACCAAACACGAGTTCAATGATTTGCACGAGTAGATCATTATATACTAAGTCAATGCAAAGACGCGATCAGTCGTGCCCGCGCTATGGGCGGAGCGTTTGCCCAAAAGCCCGCGATATGGGCGGAGCATTTGCGGAAAAAGCCAGCGGTATTGGCGGAGCGTTTGCCGCGAAAACCCGCGCTATTCGCCTCAAACGCGTCTTCACCCAAGTTGAAAATAATCAACTCAAGCAAAAAAATAAATAAAATCGCATGACACAAAGATAAATCCCACAAGTAATCTAGAGCGAGTAACGCGATGCCCCGCGTTTAGTGTGTACGTAGCATAACAGTTCTGACAGAAATGAAAATATTCACACATCATCTGATCAGCTGTGTCAAAAAAGACACTTTATACACATTATATTTGGCTTTGACACTCACAACTACGAATAAAAAAAATGTAAGATCAACAATAATTTAACAAAAAATGTAGACATTTACATTTACTCATTTATGCAAAGCGACTTGGCATGAATTCAAAGTATACCATTCATGAGTTTGGTTTCCTAAGAATAGACACCATGAGCTTTGTGATGCTAACACAATGCTCTAGCAAATGAGCTACAGGTACACAGCAAAAATAAACAATAGACATAAACTATACTCTCTTATTGTAACATACTATGGCGATACCATGGTAAAAGCCTGTGATTCAAGTGTACAAAATAACAAACAGACAAACACAACAACAAAACTGCTTGTGTTGTGCATCGGCAAAACAACAACTCATTAACACAATTCTTTCGGCCTATAGACAGTCTGTAAACTGAGTTTAAATGGATCTTACTGTAAGCTGCATTCAGACTAGCAGCGACTAGCAGAGCGACACGATTTCATTGATTTTAATGAAAGCTTGGCGACTTCAGGGGACACGAGCGACATTGACTATTGGCAACTGGATGGGGCGTGTCCAGTCACGCAACAAAGTTGAGAAATGTTTAACTTTATGCAAATTATGAGCGACTTTCTGAAGCGACTACCAATGAGAACGAAGCAGCCTCACTGAAAAATCCAGCAAAGACCAGCATAAGCTGGTAGCCTGGTTTTAGCTGATTTAAGGTGGCAGTCCTGGTCTAAGCTGGTCCTCCCAGCCTGGCAAAGCTGGTGGGTCAGCTGGTCTTTAAGCATGACCAGCTAAGTCCAGCTTAAAAAGTGACCAAAACACAGCTAGACCAGCTTGCTACACCAGCAATACCAGCTAAAACCAGACTGGGAGACCAGCTAAAACTGGATTTTTCAGTAGGAAGTGTAGTTCACATATTCATCTATTGTCAGTTACAGGAGAGGACGGCACTCATTTGTTTATGGACAACCAGCTTTAAAAACACCTCTTTTGAAAGAGACGAGCGATAGACAGGGAAAAAGTCGCTTATAATGTGAATGTACCTTTACTGGCCCAAGTCAAAAAGAAAACGCATTCCAGGTCCAGGTTATATTCTGGTCCATGACTCAAGACCGGCATCACACAGTTTACGGGATTCGGAAAAAAAGCAAATCTTATGTCTTGAAAAAAAATGTCGCATCTGTCCTCAACAAACATACAATGTAAGGTATTAGTCACACCTATAGTATGAATGTCATGGGATAAGTTTAATAGCGGTTACTGCTCGTAGTATGAGCAGTAGCAACACGTATAGATAATAGTAAATAAATATTTATATCACGTCCATTATTATTACTATTATTTATAACTGTATGGTTTATTAACAAAAGATATGGTTACTGTAATAAACTTTTATGAGGGATATAAATCGAAAGCATCAATACGAGATATTAAAAATGTCTCGGTGTTCCTCTTCCACACCCTACATCTGCACTGCAGACGATCTGACTAGCATCACTGTGTCGCTAAATTTATGGACGTTCAAACTGCGTCACAAGGACTTTGGTTTTACAGCCCCATACTGGCTCTGCACCAGGAAGCTTGTATGCATTTTACACTTGAATGTGCAGAGGATGTGCGACTGTTTGTAGCGAAGGAGAGAAAGCAAAACGTATCATGTCACTCACTCCTTTTACTCTGGTTTGTAATAGAATGACAGGGTCTATTGTAGACAGCATGTGTGTAAAACGACACCTATTATGCAAAATTTTTTACAAGGTGTTTGGACATACATGCATGTTGACACCATACAATAAAAAAATCCACCTACTCCTTTTTTAATCCCCATACAACCAAAGCAGTCTTATTAGACATGCAATGTGACATCACAATGATAAAGCCCCGCCCACAGCCCATAACCACCAGTTACCATAGTTCCCACCTTCAGTGGGTTGTACGCTTTCCACGTGAGATACTATTATCTCAGACTGTAATTATAGAAATCAGATCTATTTTGATCGAAAGCAGTAGCTCATATGCATTTAAAGGTACAGTCATGAAAAAGCGTGCTTTTGCTTCCACCCATATAGGGGCATTTTGAGTTAAAACTTCACAGGCACATTCTGGGACTTCTATTAGATCCTGTAAAAATGGGCATAATAGGTGCTCTTTAAGACCGAACGGGACATGGCGTCTGTCGCCGCAGGATACCTTGACCTTTTTATCTTCCCTACAGGTTTATATGAGGGCTGTAAATGAGTGCTTCAATCACATAGTGCTCTTTAACCATCGCAGTAACCTCACCGTCTAAACCATCGACCAGCATGACTGCAAAACTGCAGAAAGAAAGTAGCAGTGCCATGGATAATTTATATTCATGCTCTGGGACTCTTAACAGAACCTTAACAGCATCTTTCGATGTTATTCAGGGGATGGACCAGCACTAGGAATATATCCCCAGATGGATAAAGATTTGCTTAAGAGTGTAGAAAAACAGAAAATCACTTTAATTGCATTCATAGTTTTACTCTTTATTAGACCCCCGAAGCTGACACTTCTGCTTACATCAAACATCGTAGTGCAGGGAGAGACGGAGATTCACATTAAGCTCACACATTAAAACCAGGAGCTAAAACCATTCATAAAACCTGTAGGAGATTGACACAGATGTCCTTGCTTTGCAGTTACAGGACCCGGACCCGCTCCAGAGCTCAAATGGCTCATAAAACTGGAAAGAGGGGCACTTCCCTTGCTCTCAGAGTAATCACTGCGCGCCTTTAGTGACCTTGACATTTGAAAGCGATTGGAAACACGTGTCCGCTGACTTTGAGGGGAAGATTATGTGGGATATTTCCCCCGTCTGGACTTCACTATATCCAGTGAACAGACATGTTCAAAGACCCCAAGCAGAACGGGCTTCACACACAGAGCGGAGTGCAAACATTCACACGCGTGAAAGATGAATGTAGGGGCTTGGAAAGGACTTGAAGTTTGGTTTCGACTTAAATAAAATAAGATATCTTAAATCACATTTTTGACTAATATCGGTAAAAATATGTTTTCTATACGAAGAAAGTGACAAGATAAAAACCACTATTTTCTGTTACAAACTTTCACATAGCATCTATCTTTAGGTTATAAAAACATACAAAATTCAAATCCATAATTAGATTTTCAAAGATTTATTATAAAAACAAAATGCAATAAATCCATCACAAGTTTTTTTTTCCAAAATGCTATAAATCTATTGAATCAATATAAAAATGCCTTCATCTTTGCCATGTTAAATTCATTTAGTTAACTAAACATTAATGGCATTAAACAAAACACTATAGTGCTGGGCAAAGATTAATCGCGATTAATCGCATACAAAATAAAAGTGATTTTTTGCATAATCTATGTGCGTGTACTGTGTCTAATAATTGTGTATATTTAACCACACACACATTCATATATTCATTTCAGAATTGTTTTACTTATATATAATTGTTTTTAATTTATTTTTAATATAGAATATATAAAAATATAAATAAGTATATATAAACATGTAAATGTTTCTTAAATACATACATGAATGTGTGTGTATTTATTTTTACATAATAATTACACACAGCACATACTCAAATATTATGCCAAAAATCACTTTTATTTTGTACGCGATTAATCGCGATTAATCTTTGCCCAGCACTACTTTTATAATAATAACACTGTCATTGCTGCCGTCATCCTTGGGATGTCGTTGCTGAACTTTTTAGACAGCGACCAGCTGTAAAATGTTTTGGTCATGCTCGATTTCGTTGGCTTCGCGTAAAATAATGGAAACCAAGCCCGCATTTTTCCTTCGCCCGAGTGCCTCTCACGTAAATTATTCGATTTTGATGGCTTATGTTTCCACAGAAAACCACCACAGGTTTATCAATGCAATCAAAAGTATTATTTTGTTTTTGTTTGTTTGTTGATCACGAAGTACAAGATGAGGAAAACTAAGACTGTGTATTCAAAGCGCCACCCTTATTGTTTACAATGCGTGTAATGGTGCGCTGTGATTTGTTGAGAAGATTTATTGCAGAGAAGGAGGATTGCCGTTTATCGCGTTTTGGGAAAAAAAGAGAAAAGATGACAGAATAACACGGCGGATATTGGATTTTGCGTACAATTTACTTTAATACTGAACTGATACATTACTGATTTTGACGGTAACTCAATTGTTTTTAAAAATGGCATTTATCGCATTTTGGAACCAAACTCTTTATATATATATATATATATATATATATATATATATATATATATATATATATATATATATATATATATATATATATATATATATATATATATATATATATATATATATATATATATATATATATATATATATATATATATATATATATATATATATATAGTGCAGAATGCTTGTATAAGATTTCCATGCCAGCCAATGAAATTTAAAGATGCAATTTGTATAATCCGCACCGCTAGAGGGCGCCAGATTAAATCAATAACAATGACGTAGATTAATGATGCTCTGAAGCAGCGTGGACTGATGGGATTTGTTGTCTTTAACTCAAACGCTGATGCGCATCAATCAGACAGGAACGAGAAATCATGTTACACATGAGGTACAGTAATCAAGTTTTATAAATGTTGTGTTTGATGACATCTTTTTTATTTCATTATGTAATGTTCAAAACACAATTGTTAGTCATAGATGTTACAGTATTAGTCCAATACGATGGTTTGTTAACACAGCACAGAATTAAGTGTTCAGATGAACAAACTTACCATAAAAAAGCGAGTGGCCCGACAGACGCTATTACTTCCGCTTTTGTCCACGACACTGTTGCCATGTGGTTTATACGTCAGTAAAGGCGATAACAAAGGGTAACGTAGATATTATCGTCATTTACAGGCGACTGCACTGCCCCGTGTCACAGTTTAGGGCTGCAATTTTCTCATAATTTACAAGTAGTTGAAAACATTATGGGTGATTCTCACGAAACCATTGAAACACCAAGGCACTAATGATTTTAGCTTTAAAATGTGTAATATAGTAACATTAAAAAGCATCAGAATTAACACAATACTGTGTTCTACCTTGCACAATGTGTGATTTCAACATAAGAATTTATAATTGTAAATTTTATCTCATTTTCTGCTGAAATTCTCATTACCGCAATGTGTCCGGCTGTGTTTGAACATGCGTTATGTTGTAATTTAATCAAATTAACACAAAAATATTAAGAAAAAAAATAAATGGATGTTTTGCTAGACTACTTTAGATGACAGAATAAATATTTACTGAATATTCATGTATAGTAATAATGAAGAAAAATTAGGAAAATGATGTGTCCATGCCTGATGTTCTCATCCTCCGCAACACTTTTTGAGAACAGTTTAAGCACACATACAGAATTTTAATAAAGTTTGATTTTGAATGACCAAGCACATGGACCAGTTTCTTCAAGATGGCTACCAGGTAAGATCATCTTTTTACAGTTAATTTGAAATATTGTCTTGTCAGAATGCTTACACGACATTTTGATTATCATTACCGCAACAGATGCTTATTAAATGTTAATTTAATTAATAAAAGCATAATACTTTGATTTTAAATGCATGTGCAGAATCTCCAAATTATGTTCTTTCAGGTTTGTCATGTCATTTTGAAAATATGTCAGTGTTGATGTTTTCTTACTGTTGCGGTAATGAGATTTTTT
Organism: Misgurnus anguillicaudatus; assembly: GCF_027580225.2. Classification (NCBI taxonomy): domain Eukaryota; kingdom Metazoa; phylum Chordata; class Actinopteri; order Cypriniformes; family Cobitidae; genus Misgurnus; species Misgurnus anguillicaudatus. Next base: position 33,410,656 of record NC_073355.2, on the reverse strand, counting down.
AGGACTAATTTTTAAAATTATGTTACAAAAAGTGTTAAATGATAAGTAAAAGTTTTTAAATTAATGTTCCCATTTACTCCAGACTTTGTTTTTCAATGTCTGGTGGGAAAAAAGTAAAGTTAAGCAATTTTTACATTTTCATGCTTGACATTTTTATAACCAAGATTTCGTGAGAATCACCCTTATAGATATTGTAAGTAATCAGCTGGACAAAATATATAACACCGGACTAGTGGTTTTTGGATATTTTACTGCAAAAATCGTACAAATTGTACCTTTAATATCGACTTACCGGCCACAGAATTGGGGCGGGGCATGAGGTAGAGAGGGATGGAGTGGGCGGAGTGAGATACAGAATGTTCCAGGCTTCTCTCTGGAATTTTGTTGAGGCTGTACGTCGAGGCGGCCATGTTTTCATCCACACGGTACAGAAAGGAGTCCGCGCCCATTGACTTCTGTGCCTGCCAGAGTTTTAGACTGCCCCGTGAACTCTCACTGTGTTTACCATGTTCGGCATTCTCAGAGTAGCTTGTGAGCGTTGCTGGTGGAGAGAGATGAGAAATATTTATAATCTTTTAGTACATACATTTTCGTACGTATTATTTTTATAGTTATTATTGCTAAAATACATCTTAGGAAAAAACCGATACATGTGCTTGTTTGTAGTATGCAAACCTACAGACAACTGTCTTTGCAGTTGGTATTGGGAATGTGCATGTAGTTTGCAATAACACCAAGTGTTGGACATATTTCCAAAGCTTCCGAATTCCTTATGGTTTTACCACCTGTACAAATACGTATTTACTGCGAAGATGCTTTGCAACAATGCAAAACTGTGAAAAGCACCATTTAAATAGGTTTCCAAAAGATCACAGTTTACTTTACAAAGTGAACTGAAAAGCTCACTTTATATAACTTGCCTTTACGGCTACCAAATACTTCTCAGGCCTGGAGCTAAACAGTCGTTTTCTCATGTGCTAAATAATTCAGTACAGATCTATTCAATAAAATACTTTTCTAGTGCAAAGCCAGTCTAAATGTATTACCTAAAAAGTTATCTTACCGTGTCCAACAAAAAAACATTACCTATAATGCCGCTGTCTCTGCTCTCCAGTGTAGAGGTGGGGCTTGTGATAGATCCGTAAGCACAGTCACGTGAGCCCGTGGTACCCGGGACTCCGGCGGGCAATGTGGAGCAGGGGCTGCCGGCAGGAGGTGATGCTGTGCTGCTAGCTAAACTAGAGCATGGACTGATCCTCTGGGTCATGGAGATGGCCTGAAGATCAGAAAAGAGAGAGAATAAATGAGAAACAGATAGAATGTGAATTATTAAGGGAAAGTAAAGTCCAATTAGTGCACTTTTGGTTTAATTATATGTATATATAGAGAGAAAATAGCTTTATAACAACATGCATTGAGCAAGCCAAAAGTACCGAAATACTTTATTGTCCAACAGGTGCAGAATCATTACTAAATCTTGTGTACTTTTATACATATTTAATGCCAACTCAATGGAAAAATGTGGAATCTATAAATGTGACCCTGTCTGTGAAATCCAGGCTAAAGTCTCATAATCTAAATAACATTGAGAGCCTCAAAGTAGTCATAGCCTTTCATGGCTTCTTAAAAATTCATTCCAATCTTTTACATGACCTTACTCAGTCTATATTAAAGATATCAAGGTTATTTTTCGCAGTATGTTATTTACATTATGTAGGAGGATTTTATGTAGAAAACGATAAATCACAATAAAATGATTTACAGACTGGGTCACAAATATTTCTGCTCGATCAGTTCACCACTGCAGCGCCACTGAATGACTTTTACATACAAAAATGCCCACAGAAGTGGAAATCTGCTCTCTGGTATATAATGATACAGTGCAGCTCTATATTTCTGCTGAGTGCTGCATACTGATGTGAAATTATCTCTTTTTATGGCTTACGCAGACAATCTTTCCACTGTGACTCAATATTATGTTATTCAATACATTGTTATTCGCTTAATGGTATATAACTGACAGAACTTTAAATTCTCAACTCGTAACCAAATGGAAAAAGGAAGCAGACAGCGTGTTATTTTGGAGTAAGAGTCTGTCATAATGTGGTCGTAAGATGAACAAAACCCTACCAGGGTGGCATATTTCATTTCAAGAGACAAACAAAGTGAGAAACATAAAGATACAAAAAGAACGATGAGATTCTATGAAAAGAAAATAGAAATGGTTATAAATCAGATATTGAATGAACCGTGCCAGTTTATGTCTTATACAGTAGTAAATGGGTAACCATGTTTGATGGATGGATGGACAGATGGATAGAAAAATTGATGGATAGATGGACGTATGGATAGACAGACACATGGATGGATAGAAAACAAAAAGATGGGTAGATGAATGTATGGATAGATAGATAGATGGATGGATGGATAAAAAACTAATAGATTGATGGATGGACGGACGGACAGACGAATGGATGGACGAATAGACAGATGGATGGATGGATAGATGGATAGATAGATGATAGATGGATGGATAGAAAACAAATATATGGATAAATGGATGGATGGATAGAAAACACAAAGATGGACGTATGGATAGATAAAAAATTAATAGATGGATGGATAGAAAACTTAAAAAGATGGATAGATGGACAAATGGACAGATGGATAGATAGATGAATAAATTGATAGATGAATGGATGGACGGATTGATCGAAAACAAATATATGGATTTAATGGATGAATGGATGACAGATAAAAAACAGATGGTTGGATGGATAGATAGAAAACAAATAGATGGATGGATGATGGATGGATGAATATAGATAGATAGAAAACAAATTGATGGACATATGGATGATGGATAGATAGATGGATAAATGGATGGATAAATAGAAAACAAATAGATTGATAGATGGGCGGACGGATAGACAAATGGATGGACGGATAGATTGATAGATAGATGATAGATGGATGGATAGAAAACAAATATATGGATAATTGGATGGATGGATAGAAAACAAATAGATTGATAGATGGACGGACGGATAGACGAATGGATGGATGGATAGACAGACAGATGGATAGATGGACGGACGGATGGATAGATGATAGATAGAAGACAGATGGATGGATAGAAAACAAATATATGGATAAATAGATGGATGGATAGATAGAAAGCACAAAGATGGATAGATGTATGGATGGACGGATGGATAGATAGATGAGTAAATGGATAGATGGATGCATGGACGGATGGATAGAAAACAAATAGATTGATAGATGGACGGACGGATAGACAAATGGATGGACGGATAGACAGATGAATGGATAGAAGGATGGATAGATTGATAGATAGATGATAGATGGATGGATAGAAAACAAATATATGGATAAATGGATGGATGGATAGAAAACAAATAGATTGATAGATGAACGGATGGATAGACGAATGGATAGACAGATGGATAGATGGACGGATAGATGATAGATAGAAGGATCGATAGAAAACAAATATATGGATAAATAGATGGATGGAAAGATAGAAAACACAAAGATGGATAGATGGATGGATGGACGGATAGATAGATGAATAAATGGATAGATGGATGCATGGACGGATGGATAGAAAACAAATAGATGGACATATGGATGATGGATAGATAGATGGATAAATGGATGGATAAATAGAAAACAAATAGATTGATAGATGGGTGGGTGGACGGATAGACAAATGGATGGACGGATAGACAGATGAATGGATAGAAGGATGGATAGATTGATAGATACAGTTGTGTTCAAAATTATTCAACCCCAACTGAAATTGATTGTTTTGGCCGGTTTGACATTGATTTTGATCATTCAGTCATCCTGCTTACAATTACATCAAAGAGGCATGTGTAGGTCAGACAAATATAACATAACATTTATAATGAAATAACCACAAATGTCTTTTCTGTGCTCACATCATTATCAGTTTTATTCAACCCCCAAGTGACATTCAATCTTAGTACTTAGTACAACATCCTTTTACAGTTAAAACAGCTTTTAAACGTGAAGCATAGCTTGACACAAGTGTCTTGCAGCGATCTACGGGTATCTTTGCCCATTCATCATGGGCAAAAGCCTCCAGTTCAGTCACATTCTTAGGCTTGCGCACTGCAACTGCTTTCTTTAAGTCCCACCAGAGGTTCTCAATCAGATTTAAGTCTGGTGACTGCGATGGCCACTTCAAAATGTTCCAGTCTTTTTTCTGCAACCATGCTCTAGTGGATTTGGAGGTATGCTTGGGATCACTGTCCTGTTGAAAGGTCCAACGTCTCCCAAGCCTCAGGTTTGTGACGGACTGCAACACATTGTCATCCAATATCTCCTGGTACTGAAGAGAATTCATGGTACCTTGCACACGCTGAAGTTTCCCTGTACCTGCAGAAGCAAAACAGCCCCAAAGCATGATTGACCCCCCACCATGCTTCACAGTTGGCAAGGTGTTCTTTTCTTCATAGGCCTTGTTTTTCCTCCTCCAAACATAGCGTTGATCCATGAGCCCAAACAGTTCTAATTTTGTTTCATCAGTCCACAGAACACTATCCCAAAACTTCTGTGGTTTGTCCACATGACTTTTGGCATACTGCAGTCGACTGTTCTTATTCTTTGGAGACAGCAAGGGGGTGCGCCTGGGAGTTCTGGCATGGAGGCCTTCAGTACGCAGGGTGCGCCGTATTGTCTGAGCAGAAACTTTAGTACCCACATCTGACAAATCTTTTCTCAGTTCCTCAGCAGTCACACAGGGACTTTTTCCACTCTACGCTTCAGATAGCGCACAGCAGTTGCAGTTAGCATCTTTTTTTCTGCCACGACCAGGAAGCGTTTCAACAGTGCCCTTTGCCTTGAGTTTGCGAATGATGCTTCCTATGGTGTCTCTTGGTATGTTTAACATCTTTGCAATCTTCTTATAGCCATTGCCCTTCCTGTGAAGATTAATCACCTCTTCTCTTGTCTTCCTGGACCATTCTTTTGACTTCACCATGTTTGTAACCACACCAGTAAATGTTTAGAAGGAGTTGAGTATCACAGTCATTTTAAAGCTGCCTAATTGGTGCTTATTAGGCTTTATTGCTGTTCCCTGACATCCACAGGTGTTTTCAAAACCTGATTGAAAACACTTCAATGAACCTCTGTTCTTCAGAGTGGTAGTTCTTTAAGGGGTTGAATAATTGTGTCAATGAAGAATTCACAAAAGAAACATTTACTACTATATTACAAAACCAATTGATGTCATTTTAGTTGCATATGGTTCTTTAAGAAGTCATTGTAGGATTTCATTCTGAATACAATTACAAATGTACACTAAATTCCCTAAAACCCTTAACAGCATTGGGGGGTTGAATAATTTTGAACACAACTGTAGATGATAAATGGATGGATAGAAAACAAATATATGGATAAATGGATGGATGGATAGAAAACAAATAGATTGATAGATGGACGGACGGATAGACGAATGGAAGGATGGATAGACAGATGGATAGATGGATGGATAGAAAACAAATATATGGATAAATAGATGGATGGATAGATAGAAAACAAAAAGATGGATAGATATATGTATGGACGGATGGGATAGACAGATGAATAAATGGATAGATGGATGCACAGACGGAAGGATAGACACCCAAAGAAAGATGCCCAGGGTCCCTGCTCATCTGCATGAACATGCATTAGGCATGCTGCAGGGAGGCATGAGGACTGCTGATGTGGCTAGGGCAATAAATTACCATGTCCGCACTGTGAGACGCCTAAGACAGCGCTACAGGGAGACAGGAAGGACAGCTAAAGACCACGTGTAACAACACCTGCACAGGATCGGTACATCCGAATATCACACCTGAGTGACAGGTACAAGATGGCCACAACAACTGCCCGAGTCACACCAGGAACACACAATCCCTCCATCAGTGCTCAGACTGTCCGCAAGAGGCTGGACTGAGGGCTTGTAGGCCTGTTGTAAGGCAGGTCCTTACCAGACATCACCAGCAACAACACCACCTATGGGCACAAACCCATCTTCGCTGGACCAGACAGGAGTGGCAAGAAGTGTTCTGCCATGGCCAGTGAAGAGCCCAGATCTTAATTCCATAGTGCACGTCTGGGACCTGCTGGATCGCAGGGTGAGGGCTAGGGCCATTCTCGCCAGAAATGTCCAGGAAGTTGCAAGTGCCTTGGTGGAAGAGTGGGGTAACATCTCACAGCAAGAACTGACAAATCTGGTCCAGTCCATGAGGAGGAGATGCACTGCAGTACTTCAAGCAGCTGGTGGCCACACCAGATACTGATTGGAACTTTTGATTTTGAGCCTCCCTTCATTCAGGGACACACTATTCTATTTCTGTTAGTCACATGTCTGTGAAACATGTTTAGTTTATGTTTTATGGTGCTGACTCTTTTAGTGTTCATACAAATATTTACAGACATTAAGTTTACTGAAAGTAAAAACAGTTGAAAGTCAGAGGACGTTTCTTTTTTTGCTGAGTTTAGAAGGATGGATGGATAGAAAACAAATACAAGCTATTTATAATATATTGATATAATCTTTATTAAATCAGTTGTTGTTCTGTCTAGAAGCTGATTTAGGCATACGGTGTTCTTTCATAAAACAAGTCAACTGTGGCGATTGGAATTGTGGTGGTAAAACAAAGATTCTGGGTTTGGAAGGACATGAGGGCAAGTAAATTACTACATTTTTACTTCGGGGTTGAAATTTTCTCCTGCGGGCAGACTAAAAAACTTTTAACAAGATCTTGTACTCAGTAACTTTCCATATATGCCTACATAGTTGTTCTGTCTACACCTTTTGTCTGATTCAGGGTGCGATGTGCGTGGGTGAGATTGAAGATTTCTCTTGTGTTACAGAAAACACGGCAATTTGGTGACCACACTCGCTTGGCAGGAACCAGATGCTAAAATAGCTCAATGGAGGTCTCGAGAAAAGCTCCTCCTAGCTGAGGACGGCAGAAAGCCTTGTGTTCTGTGATGCATTCCTGGACTGGCTGTCAGTCGGGCCAATGAGGTCAAACTGAACTGCAAACACTTTTCCTCTGACTTTTAAGTAATCTATTATATGGCTACATGGTTCATAATATTAACTTTAATTTCTTCAACTGACTTACTATACTACACATTAAAATGGACAGTCTACATTTAATTCTTCAAAATTAAGCACGCTGAAGTCAATAGCCGGATGTTTACAGGAGATTCCGGAGTAAGATCAGTCTGGACTGTAAATACAGTAGCAGTAGGGGTTCGAGCTCTTACATTCAGCATCTGCCTGGTGCGACGAGTCTAGTTAGACTACAACTGTGTGAATACACTGGTGCAAACTGCTGGTGTTAATCTGAAACACAGTCACATCTGTCGAGATTCAGGTTGTTTCCACTGGAGCTGTAACAATAAATCGCGAGTCCTATTAAAAATACCTGTCTGAAGTCGATTCTGAATCGCAAGGGTCCGATTCTGTGTTTCATGCGCAGCTTGTGCGTGTACTCCGGCGTTTTGGTCAGTAAGAAGTCCTTATCAATCTAAAATTATTACGAGTCTGGATCGTTTATAATGTGCATTTAAAAAAGCAACACTCGTTAAACAAAATCATTCAAAATATTCTTTATTATCATGAAAATACCTGAAACTATTTGAATATTCTTCTAGACATTTCCTGGAATAGTGTTTGTAATGGTACTTTTTCTGTGGCACAATTGGAGTTTCTGCACGAAAGCGCCCTCTGGCTTTTGGGTGTGCCTGAATTTCACTGTAATTCATTCAAATTCATTCATTGAGAAAATCTCTGCAAAGTTTCTTTGGTTTAACGCGGCATCGCGCAACTGTTCTATTAAAGCCAACGAATGCAAGACAGCTAATCTTTGCAATGGACCAAAATTGCCCACGACTGCTACTCTCTGCCATGTTTGTCGTTTACCAACAATATAACACTTGGCTCACGACGGAAGCCTAGTGGCTCAAACATGTGGAGAACTTTTTGTAATTGATTTGGCCCAAGGTCGAGCAGCTTTCACACCTCAGATGGGCCGCACCAGAATTCGCCGCTCCGAGCCCCCCTGTTTAGACAGCCTCAGAGCGGCCATTAAGTGCACTAGGGTTGTGCTGATAGACGATAGTATCGAGTATCGACGATTGTAAAACATATCGCTGTTAGCGGGCTTTCATGACGATAGTTGACGATAGTTATTATTATTATCATCATAGTTTCACATTAGCATCACACTGCATGCTTTTCTTAGCATGAGAGGGTTTGTGGGCTTCACTTTGCGCGAGAGAGCTTGAAACACGGCCGGATTCCTTCTCGCACGCACCTGGACTTAGTCCACGTGTCTTGGACTCTTGCTCTGAACTTGTAAAGCTCACGATTCTGACTCTTCCTTGCACATGAGCTTGTAATACGCGCAGCTTTGTCATTTCCTTGCACTAGGAGAGGTTGTTAGGCACGTAGGGGTTTAAAACCAGCGAGTGTGTTGTTCCCGCTCCCTGGCTTAAAGACGCACTCAGATTAATGGCATCAGTTTTAAAAAGGTTGCGGTCATGACAGTGTTGCCCTTAGAGTAAGTCAGCTTCTTTTTGTCCACCAATCAAGTGACTTGTCATAAATGAGTAAAAATGAACATATAAATGAGTAAACCATTGCCCCATACATCGATACTATCGTGTATTTGCGATCTCACATGCTGACGATAGGACGATCTCAAAATGGGGCATATCGCCCAACACTAAAGTGCGCACCAGAGTGCGGCTGTTGTGTTTACAATGACCCAAATGAACCGTACTCATTTGGGCCACCCTTAGTTTGCGTTCACACCGGCGAGAGCGTCAAAAAACTGCCCTGCTAACGACACTATAGAAAAAGTGTAGTGAACGCTCTGATGCTCAAATGCATTCTTTGCAATCCTCTCAAGCGGAGGTTTCTGCATTCCGATTGGTTGCCGACTAATGTTTCCGCCTTCCGACTGGTTGCCACCGAACCACGTCTTAGCCATAAAGTTAAACTGATTTCAACTCTCCTCGATGCTCACACCGAACATGACGTGCCGCTGTTTGCCGAAGCTCGCTGCCAGGTCTCATTAAAAATGAATGACTTCCGGCCACTTTGACGCTCTCGCCGTTGGCGGTGTGAACACACAGTTAGGAATCAAGAATATGTGTTGAGGTAAGGGGAGGGACCTTTAATCACAATATAAATGACTATAGAGCAACTCTTACCATAAGTAAGATTAAATTAAATGAAATTTTATTTAAAATGTAATTTAATTTAAAAAATACATTTTAAGTTACACAAGTTATTTTTCTCGGCCTGGATTGAGGGACATGCTGGATGAAGAGAGCAGCTGAGTGCATTAAACAGGATTGAGGGTGTTGGTGTGCGTGGGTTCAAACCTGGGGGTCATCTTGTTCCTCCATACCATACTGAGCACCAGCAGGCCCTTCGCTCACTTTGTCTCCGAGCAGGAAGCCCAGTCGCGTCATTAATGTGTTGGCTGCCTCGTCCACAGATGGAGGGGGACCTAGCTCCTGGCCTTCGTCTCCTGTAAGAATACAACAGAGATAGTGTAAGAAAGCACAAAAAGAACTTCAGGGTATACAGATGCTGTTATTGCTTTTTAAAACAGCCGCAGTGTTTACAATACAGATGTATGGCAGTGTTTAAAATATAGATACTTTAATTAAAGATAACGCAACAGATTGCAAAGCATCTGGAGTATAGTCTGTTTTTTACGTGTACATACGCACACAATCGAACACACAGCCTTGCAATGTATAGTTTATTTGACTTATATGTGTACCCAGATGTTTAACGCATGCGCATTGCGACAAAATGCAATGCATATCCTGGGCTACATACTACATTCTACTGTAGGTACATGCGCAACCTTCAGTCCAGGTTGCTGACATTTCTCTTAGTAAACGTTAATCTGCATGTAAATCCCTCATTTTAAAGAGCTGAAACAACTTTATTGTTGTGATGACACATATGTCCTCACTAATGCATGCCTCTTACGGCATTATTTCTGTATTTTGTTTACACAGAGGGTTTTCCGGGAATGCTATGGGAATGTTACTAGGTCTTTCTTAGAGCGATCCCAGAACATTAGGGGACATGTTCGCATTCACACAAAAGTCTGTCTTGCAATTTTATGGGTATTTTCTGAGACCAAAGTGCTGTGTGAATGAGGTTCGTGTCTCATACCTCACAGTCATTATGTATTGGATGTACAATAAATGACCCATGATATTGTCTAAATTGTTTGTAAAGGCTGCGGTAAGGGAGTATTTTTGGCAGGAATATTATATTCACAGAAGCACCGTTCCGTGACTCAACATCAGTGATGGGATTGTTATGATTTTTGTAATTCCACATGTCCTACTGCATGAGACTAAAGATTGGCAGTCCCTGGCTCTCCGCCGCATACCTGTGGTTTATTTCTAACTGCGCTCTCCAAACGGCCCCATTCCAACACAATCTTGCTATTGCTGCAACTAAGTCGTACATCAATCCGGTTCATTTGCACCTCTCCCTCATATGGATTTTCCAAACCAAATGAATAGCAGATAAGATGGATAAACTAGACCACACAGTCATATTTACTGTTGTGAATTAGCAGTACGAAAAACCAAAAGCTTCAAACAGATCTTAACTTCAAAACACTAAAGCACGGCACAATCCCTATCGCAGCAGGATGTCTGGGTGTCGGAGCGGTTTTGAATCCGGGCGTAGATGAGGTTACTGATCCAACACGAAGCAGTGCGGTTCACACACAGTCACAGTCAAAACATGGCGAACTGCTCACACCCGGCTGACTTCAAAGACAAGAGGTGTCCCACAGTGGCTAAATCCACACCGAGAAGAGCTTTTTAAGGATTAAGGTTTTTTATCCATACAGTTCACCTTTCACCAGCAAAACAGAACAGATTAGACTACTTAAAGAAACAGATGGAGCAGAACAGACTTTCCCAAAAATACCAGGCGAGTCAAGGTACCAGCACAGCACGTCTTACTGTCAATCCTCTCTAAAATATAAAAAACCTCAGGTTAACTTTCAGAAGTCGCTCTTAAAAGTACCATAAGATAATTTTAGAAAATGTCTGACAGTACAGACAGATTCTCAAAAGCTTGAATCTCATGTGAGACATGTGATATGACCAAATGAACCCTGAACATGAAAGACCAACGCAACTGAAAAATGAACGAAATGATGCAACGCAACTGAAAGATGTTAATAGCGTTAACCAGGCAACAGGATATCAAACGGCAGGCTGCTAACCTAGATACAAACATCGACATCAAAGATGAAGGCAATACTATAGTAGATGGAAGTAATGACTAATTTGGTGCATTTTAATGTTTAATGTGTCGTATGTGTCTTACCCATTGCAGTTTGCTTCAATTGTTACTTAGTCATTCTTACATAGTAATAGTAGTAGTAGTAGAGCTTGTCAGTTTGTCTTCGTTAGTTTTGGCTACTTCCAAATATGTGTGACATTGGCTGGAGTAACGATTTAAACATGACATACATCACACAACAATACTACCTTTCTACTTAAAATAACCAAGGCTGCAAATTAGTTTATGGTTTTGGAATTGGATTTCAATCATGTCCAATCTTTGGAATTCATTGGGTACTAACAGGCAGTCGCTTGCATTTTCTCTTTCTTTTTCGTAAAACAGCGCAAAGAAAAGCGTTGTCATGGTAACTACAGGTTTTGCAAAAGATTGTGCTAAAGCATCTGTCTCTCCTTCATTTTCTCTCACTTCCTGCACCTCAGGCAGAACGTATGTCACTTGTGCCAGCGTGTAATAACTTAAGAAACCCACTAATGACACCAGCAGACGTTAAAACGGCGGAACGGTGGAAAATTCTGTTCATTACAAGCAGCAGATCTGTGAGGTTTGTTTGTCTTTTCATTCATTCAAGTCATAATGCCTTTCGGTTCAGAAAGCGTTTGCCTACTTAAGTTTGGAAGGTTTTGGAAGTATGATGTGGTTGCAAAAATATGCCCATTCTGAGCTTCAGTAAGATTCACTAAAAAGCAAACATGCCCGAGATAGATGTATGCCTAACAAAGAATTCAAATACCTGTTGACCACACATGCACACATAAATTTATACACATCTGTACCAGTGATAACCTATTGGATGTCAAAAAGACCACACAGATTGGACGATTGTTTGTGTGTGTGTGTGTGTGTGCAAGTGTATGTGCAAGTTGCATGTACTGTGTCTTTGTAAGCATTTGAACTGCATGTCATATATAGTACTGTGCAATGTATTAGGCCAAAGTGCTTAGTGCCAAGAGAGGCATGGTTTCCCGCAGAAAATGGCTGGGGGACGTGGCAATCAGAGGGGCGTACAAGTCATGATGAAAATATTTTTATTTAAAACGCTCAAATAAAATTCTTAGAACATGAACACATACTAGATTATTAATTAATTAAATGTTTTAACAGGAATAGCTGCTTGATGAAGTGAAACTAAAGGGTTAATAAACACAAACTGAAGCAGATTTGTAGAACATCTGCCGAATGATGATAGATAGCGCGAAGATTGTAAAAACTGATTATTTCCCACTATTAATTACATTATCTTAAAGGAGTGTAACTACACATAAATAACGTTCAACAATTATATCGAATCAACAGGCATGTGAAACCTAGCTAGCAGGTTGCTCAAACAACAAAATCTCCAGCTAACTTACTTTAAATTTGCAAGAACTATAGACTAATACAATAACAGGCTTAAATAAACCCAAAACATAAGTCCACTTTCAGTTCTCACGGACACACGTTTTATCAACTGGCTATCCTCCAGACAGTGACGGACCCTCATTTCGGCCGTGTGGTGCGCGTGCACGCTCGCGGTGTGAAGCGTGTCTGTGCTATTCTCCAAGATGTTTTATCAACTGGCTAGTTATCCTCAAGACAGTGACAGACCACGTCTTTCTTTCATTTTGGCTATGTGGCGCGCGTGCCTGCTCGCAGTGTGAAGCGTGTCTGCGCTATTCTCAGAGAAGCACTTGACGGCCTTTTGTGCAGCGTTTTTTTTTTTTTTTTGAACAACCTAGTTAAGGCGATTGGGTTTCCCACCTTAGGCGGGCCGCCTGAACTGCAAAGTGCTGCAGGAAACCCTGAGAGGTCAAACTAAATACTGACTTTTGCCAGAAGAAGCCATTATATTATCTGAAAATTTTTGTGCACACATTTCCTATTTTTTGCCCAATAAAGAGAGCAGAAAATAAATATGGATGTCATTAAAACCCTGCTAAAAAAACTAAGCTTGTGGTGGACTTAGATTTTTGCACAAAACTGTATATGTTTGTGTTCGCATTTATATGTGTGTTTGTGTTTGCATTCATATGTATGTTTGTGTGTGTATGTGTGTGCATCCGTGTATGTGTGTGTGTTTACTGTATGTTTTTGTGTGTTTGTGTCAGCAGGGAGGTTTACTACGAGATGTAAGGAAAACGACCATGATTTACGACCAACAGGTTCCCTACAGCTGAGATCAGACACATATGTTTCTCTACAAAACCATTCAGCTTTGTGGTAAACATTATGGGGTGGTTTCCCAAACAGGGCTTATCCTAGTCCCAGATTAAAATTGATGCTTGAGCTGCCTTAATTTAGAAACATCTTGCACTAACACATCTTAACACATATCAGTGTCATCGTTTTGTCTCATGATGCACACCAGTATTGTTTTTGAAAGGTTTGTTTGTAAAACCGACTTAAATGTCCTAATATAACCAAGGCCTAGTCCTGGATTAATTTAAACCCTGTCCCGGAAACTGCCACAATAAACCAGGTTCACACAGCACTAGATTAAATACAGCAGTTGAAAACAACATGAATGCTTCCCTTGTCTTTTAATAAAAATGCAGTAATGCAACAAAAATGCCTTGTGCAAAATACTCGCCTCTATTGTTTTTCAAGACGACAATGAGTGTACCATACACCTTAGATGTTGACATTGTACATCTCATCTGTAAAGGCCCCATGAGGGCTGTTTAAAGTTCCACTCTTTAACCGCACTGCAGAGTAACAAAATTGGCTCCGCTTCCTGTTTCGGACCCCCTTGGAGGAACCTGGCTCCCACGGGAAATGTACTGTTTGCACTTTCACGAGAGCAAAAACCATCACTACCTCAGGAGTTTAAGCTTTTCCTGTCTTTTCCTGATGTTGCTTCTGCTTTTAAAACCTGCAGAGATGGAGGATCGAGCAATAAACATGCTGATTGGTCCATATCAAACCTTGGACTTACAGCCATTAGTATGCACCGCTAGAAATCACAGCTGTTCAGTATAAAGTGATATACAGCTTGTATAACCACACATGCAAAAGCTGCCTGCGTAGCAGAGAATATAAAACTCAGCAAAAAGGAGGAAAAATTGAATCGTTGAACTTCTAATAGCAGGGTTGCAATGAAAGAGGCTGCTGGCTTAATCTAATAATTTAAATATCATTCCATTGCCTCTGACACAGGGTTTCCTACGTCTGTAAAACACTGCATGCCGACCCACTAAACTGCGGGGTGGCCTATCGTGACTGTTTTACAGTAGGGCAAACTTTCTCAGGCACACATTTTAAACCAACAAGGACTACAGTGTACTGTAACTTGATAATTAAAACCTTTCCAATTGGAATATACGTGTTCTAGGTATTCTATGCGATGCTAAGTGGTTGCATGTAGCCCACCTGACCTCTAAGTATATTTTGATGTAGCCCATATGTGACCCAGGACCACAAAACAAGTGATAAGTCACATGGGGTATGCATGTACAGTAGCAATAGCCAATATACATTGTATGGGTCAAAATTATCGATTTTTTATGCCAAAAATCATTAGGATATTAAAGGGACACCACTTTTTTGAAAATATACACATTTTCCTGAAAATAGTCCCCTTAGTAACTTTCAATAGCAGGGGACTATTTTCGGGCACTGCGTAATATCATTGCGCCTCCTGCAGCCATGTTACAGCAACAAAGTAGTTGATATTACGGCAGAATGAAAGTATAGTTCCTAGACATATCTGCCTAGAAAATCACAACTTTTAATTTTCCGTCAATCTTAGTATACAATGTAACTACAGAAGAGTCAAGTTTCAAAAAGAAAAAATATAGAAACTCTTTGGTCATTTTTGAGCGCAATGCTAATCGTCTAATCAAATTCAATGGATTATGCTAAGCTATGCTAAAAGTGGTACCGCCAGACCCGGAGATCAGCTGAATGGATTCAAAAACTGTAAAAATCAAACGTTTAACTCTAGGGGAGCTGTAAAATTGGAATATTTTCAAAAAAGTGGAGTGTCCCTTTAAGTAAAGATCATGATCCATAAAGATTTTTTGTAAATTTCCTACCATAAATATAAAAAATTTACTTATCATTAGTAATATGTGTTGCTAAGGTCTTCATTTGGACAATTTTAAAGGCATTTTCTCAGTATTTTCTCAGTATCACCCTCAGATTTCAGATTTTGAAATGATAGCTTATGCATTTATGATGTATAAATCTCAACTTCAAATAATTTACTATGACTTTTTACTATTGTGGTCCAGGGTCACATATAAAACAGAGAGAGAGAGAGAAAAACAGACAACCAAGCACAATGAATTACCATAACCCCCAACCAGTGCTTCTCCAAAAAAGTCAGTGTCCGAAAATAACATCCCAAAGCTGTTTTGACTTAAAAAACCTCATTGGTAGAAGACGGCTATGCGATGACAGGGTGGCTGTCTCAACTGGGCGGCACAACTAACAAACCAAGATCCAAGAAGCAGACCGGCTGTTCTGGCGGTTTATAAATAAAGGGCAAGAGAAAAAAATGAGCAACAAAGAGACTCGCAAAACAAATCTTGGCTAAACAAAAAGAGCTAGTCTGTCATTGTGAGCCATTTAAAAATGTGGAATCAAACTGAACTTGAGACTCCACCCCAGAATTTCAAAAAGAGTTTGTTGTTAGCCCATACTGAATTCAGATGTGGTCTCAGGTGTTCTGGGTTGTTGCTATGCAATTACCTAATAAAAGTCTACCTCGGCAAAACTGTATGTGACCTTATGTGACCCCAGCTGTGCTATCGATGATGATTGCCTTATTTAGTGGATGACTGAGAAGACCAGACTTCTGAAGGCCGTGGTTGTGGCCATCGATCAAATTCGGTTTGCTCCATCTCTCCTTTCCACCAACTCGCACCATTTACACCCCAGCCATGTATAGATCTCATTTACTTTCAAATCTCCCCTAATCGAGATAGATTGCACCTCAGGCAGGACTCCAGTCCATCTCCATCACTCTAATTGACAGACTGCCCATGTGGGACTGCCACGTTTCCTTGCATCAAAGGTATGAAGTTGTCACAGGCGTTATTAAGGGAGGAAATCAGAAAATCAATTAATATTCCAGTTATTGCATAACAAAGCTTCTTTGGTCATAGGAAATAGGTTGGTCCGCTTCAGCTTTTATCCGTCTATACTGATGGACTGCATCAGAGCTATTTAAATCCATACCTAGGAAGGCCACATCCTATCGAGGTTAGCTCTAACCTTGCTCTTAGGGCGCTTTTCCATTGCATAGTACCCCACGGTTTGGGTCAGGTCAGGTCGGGTCAGCTCACCTCACTTTGGCTTGGTTAGCTTTTCCATCGAGTTTACTATCACTTCGCAGTGGGAGGGATTATAGGCGTGTCGTTATATTTGCGCTGCCTACTGCTGTGACATCATACAAGTGAAAGCGTTGTTGTACATTCCCATACATTGATTTATTTCTTAATCTGCCACAAAATTAAAATTGATTGTGTTTATCACTATCTCTGTATCACATGACAGTTTCTGTATAAACACCTCTGTTGAGCCTCATTTAAGTTGCATTTAAGCATATATGCGGACGTGTGTGTCGCGAATGTGCCGCCACAAACTGCAAGTCTGGAAAAAAAATTGGTATGGTGTTCCTGATTCTGAACCCGTGGATGTTTTTCATCGCTAAAAGGGTTGTTTGGGAACTTATAGCAGAGCACAGATGACAACATGTTTGTTTGAGACAGCGCAAGCTAGCATGAAGGTAAAGCTAATCTTTAACATTATAGCGATGACGCTGGTAACGACGATTCTCTTAGACCAATCAGTGAACTACAGTGTTTTCGCATCACATTTTGGTATCATCTTTGCATTTTCTTATCTCTTATCCTCACCTTTCTCCTCTTTACTATCATCCTCTTTCTCATTCCCATTTTCCTCATCTTCCTGGTGATCCTCTACTTCTCCCTCCCAAACATTGTCTCCATGCACATTTCTCTGTCCATCCCTTCCATCTCCAACAATACCCTGTGCACCTCTGGGACTGGTACAGCATCCTGACTGCAGAAGGGATTGATCTGACAGGCTCAGGCTGGATGTGCAGGCCCGAGATGTACAGCAGAAGTGAGACATCCATTGCCTGAGAAGCGATGAAGTCCTACTTGATCGCTTCGTCCCTAGGCCTGCTCGTCCAGTCCGGTCGTACGGCCGGGAACGCTTCCTCCTCTGCCACGTGCACCTGGCCCTGGTCCCAGCACATGCTCTCCTTACCGATGAAGCAAAATCCATAATCCAAACAAGCGGTTTCCTCTGCATACAGCTGGGGTCCAGTACCCCAGAGAAAGGGTGAAAAAGCAGAACTCGACGCAGCCGACGTACGGTCCATGCAATCGCAACAACTAAGCAGAAAATCTGAGCCCTGCTTCTTTTCTCCTTCGGAGTAGATTGTGGCTGTCAGTGAACGGGGAGGAGAGGACTCAGACGGCGGTTTGGTTGCTCTGCCGAGCTTCAGAGAAACCGCTGGCTCGAGCTTTAACAGGAACCATGAGGAGTCTGCAAAGTTGGAGTCCAAACACCACAAAAAGAGGGAGGGTGGAATCGAGAGCGGCAAGAAACCACTAAACCCATCATTTTCCTTTCTCTGTTAAACGAAGTTAAAAATGTTGGAAGGACATGTGTCGCATGCACACACGCGAACCATCTGCGCAAACAACTTTTAAAACACGTTCAACAGGCGTTTAGGAATGGGCCAGAGCCATTCACAAGGTTAGTCTTACTAGGAGAGAGCATTTCCAGAAAATCTTGGACGAGTCAGGGTGACTTTGAGGAAACTCAGATACAGTGCTGTAACTGAAAGGTCTCCAAAACTGAGATACATGAGTACATGAACAGACTCTAACATCATCAACCCGGAGCCAGAGCCAGAGATACGACAGTCAGTCAAGACGACCCCAAAACAAACAGGGAATAAAAGAGAGTGACAGGCAGGAATGAAAGAGAAAAACAGATGGTGATGCTTAACAAAGTGTGCAAGGCTGGGGGTTGGATTACGCTGTTGTTGGTCAGATGCACCGGTCTGGTTAAACTATGGAGATGGGGTCTTTCCTCTACGACCCCTTCGGCCCCGAGAGATGTATATATATATTGGGGGTGAGCGTGTTCGATCCAGGCTGGTCACGTTTCAACAATCCCATTAATGATGATTAATCCATC
This sequence comes from Misgurnus anguillicaudatus, assembly GCF_027580225.2. Taxonomy (NCBI): domain Eukaryota; kingdom Metazoa; phylum Chordata; class Actinopteri; order Cypriniformes; family Cobitidae; genus Misgurnus; species Misgurnus anguillicaudatus. The sequence goes on along the minus strand of NC_073355.2, from coordinate 33,392,091 downwards.
ATTTCTGCTTTATGTGATATAGGTTATATAACTTAAAATAAAATAGATACTTTTTCAAGTATTAAAATATAGCATATATTTTAGTGCAGAGGTCTCCTTTTTGTGACCAAGGGCTACCACAATGGATAAAACTGGAGTTCTACTTTTTGATATAGTCCACTCAAAACTTTTGTTTTACTTGTTGATTTTATTTTATTTTACTTGTTTATATGTTTTAGTATAGTTTAAAATGTTAACATACGTAAACCAAGCCAAGCTAATATAAAAAAATAAATATTACAATTGAGACTATTAATAGAATTTGCTTTGGCGGGCACCTCACAGACACTGTGCGGGCTACCTAGTGCCCGCGGGTACCACGTTGGAGACCCCTGGTTTAGTGTATTTAAAGGATTTATTGTTCTACAAAGACTAAAAGTCAATTGTGAAATGTAGCTGGTATAAAAACCAAATTTAAATTCAGTACATGTTATTGTGGGAAACAACACAGCTGCAATGCAGAGACAACAGAGGCAGATCGAACCGTCACAGTATGTTTCAAATGTACAGTGTGGTGATGTGGTCAAAACACAGCCTCAATTCTGATTCGCTTAAAAAATTTACTAATGTCTACAACTAAAATAAGACGAATAGGTGAGAAAAATGCAACTTTTCAAACAGGTGATGAACTGACAAAGGTGCTCAGGAACAATACAGTAACGGTGCAACAGAAGAATCACACAAAGCGCCTTTGTGTTTGTTAGTACACATTTAAACAACACTGACTCCTTAACCTACATAACACAACTGAAACACTTCCTACAAACTTCCCGTGGTAAAACCTGTGAGAACACTGAAAGAAGACATTTGGTACAGAGAGAAAGAAAGACGCCCCACAACCTCCCGAAAAAAACAACACATTGTAAACAGTGATGCACTGGATTACAATATCCTCTGTGAAACTTTCTTACCAAATCAAGCGAATATGGACAATGGAAAGCGATTTGGGAAATGGATAGAAAAATCATGCTTTTCCATTAGGTGGTATCGGCTGATATATTTAGGGATATTTTATAATATAACATATATCATATTATACATAAAATATCTTAAATGGCCAACAAAAGCATATACCCCAAATGTTACAATTTGGTCAAAGTTGACAGAAACATGTTTAGAGCGTGCCCGTCAAAATAAGACACTCCATATGATGTAGTCGAATGTGCTAATATTAATCTTCCTATCAGAATACACACTATTTTAAAAATATCCGTTGCTTGACTTTCCCAGAATGCATCAGAAGAGGAAGTCTTGGCACATGAAGAGAAATAACCCACGTCACAGAAGGTGTGAAACATTTTTTTGGGCAGCTCTGGAAAAGTGACTACGATTTACAAACAGCCTCCACATGGGCAGGATTCACTGCTATCTGATACTAATATATTGACTGTTTCTGGAAGATCTTGCTCATCCTGTCATATGGATTCTCCAACACTTCAGAAGATCTGCTTGTAAAGGAAACCAAACACCGATTTACTGAGGGACACAGTTAAATCAGTGCACCCCTGGGACACTTTAAATGGGCTCCAGGGGTACTCACAGATTACACATTACACATCTCATGTTTTAGTAATTTAGTTTAGTTTTCTTATTTTTTCTAAGTATTATTAAAATTGTTACAATTATCAGGTGCTTTTATCCAAAGCGAATTATACTGCATTCAAGTTACATTTTATCATGATGTGTGTTCTCTGGGATTCGAACCCATTATCTTTGTGCTGCTAACACAATGCTCTACCATCTGACCTACACCGTAAAAAGTAAAAGTTGGATCGAAAATTAAATATTACCTTAATTCGTAATGCCTAAAATAAAAATTTAAGTCAAAAATGTTTCAATATTTTAGGCGTTACCAATTTAACAAATTTTTAAGTTTTCAGTTTTGCTCAACTAAAATTTTTAAGTTTAAACAACTTGAATTAACAATTTATTTCAACTTTCTTGACTTGTAAGGAGTTGGTATATAAATAAATACAAAATAATGTTGAATGGGCTTAAGTTCTTACAACTTTGTTTTTATAATTTATAGCAACTCGTAAATAGTCAAAAAAGTTCAATTGACTTATTAATTCAAGTTTTCTAAAGTTAAACATTTAAGGAACACTATTGTGTAATGTTAAAAAGTACAAATATATACATTTATAAAAAAGTGTTTTATTTACAATAAAATTTGTGTTGTGTGGTAACCAACCCCTTTGTGTTGTGCCCTTCAGCCCTATGCAAAATTAGACTTATGAGGTGTCATGAAAATAAAAAAAGTAAATGCAAAGTAAAAGTATCAAAATAAGAAGCATAGAGTTACAAACATCTCTTAATGTACTATTTTGCACATGATTTTAAATGACATTATACAAACCAATTTTGGTTTTTTTTCCATATTTAAGGGGACAATTTTCATTAGCGCAATGTGTCCATGACTGGATTTGTGCTCTTTGACATGGAAATATATATAATTAAAAAATCTAAAAAATAAAAAGGTTCAGTGCATATTATACTATGAACATTAACAGTAAAGAAACATGTGGTATTTGGTGATCATTGGTAAATGTACAGACAATAATAAGGAATATAAATGGTTCCAAGAAAAATTTTCTCATCCTCTGCAACAATTTTCAAAAAGGGACATAATTGACTGTGACACTCAAGATGGTTACCAGGTAAGCAGATCTTATTTTTTCTCTCCAGATAAAAGTTTAAATGTTGTTTGTCATAGTACCTAGACAACTTTTTAGTTCTCATTACCAAAACATGAGTTTGTAAATGGATATATTTAATGCAATATCATGTTGCGGTAATGATTATCAAAAATTTAAATAATTATATAGGAAATGTGTTTTAAATCCTCTAAAAATAATGGTTATAGTACGTTTAGACCTTAATCTTATATGTGCAAAAAAAATTGGCTTCAAAGGCTTTTAAAAAAAATTGATGATGGACACCTTCTAAGTCTGGATTTCGTGAGAATCACCCACTTTCAATACACCACAGCTTTTCAAATTTTATTGGTTACATAAATATCCAGTAATGTAATATATGTTGATAACACTATGGATGCTTCATGGCTACAAACAAAATTACTTTTTACATATACAGTAATTTGAAAACGTTTCAAAATTCAGACTGTGTGGTATTATAAAATCACCACAGATAAAGTCGACTCTGCTCGTAAGACATCCAATAAATCCAAACAGCCAGACAGCACACCAATCCTTTTGAGCTATTGATTGACAACTGCTTGGCTTTGATTTAAAGGGCTCTGTAAGGTGGTGAACCAAAATTGTAGAGACAGATCCAGACTGTTAGTTCAGAGCTCTGCATGGTAAACTAAAAAAAGATGGAGGTGGCGGATGACATAATCTCTGTAGGTCACTTACTGTATGCCTTCAAATGTACCAATAACATGCAGAATAAACTCAGCAATTCATAACATAATCAATCCCTCAGCAAAAATGATTATACAGTACACCACTTAGTCTGCTAACCAGCTATAACCAGCACGATACCCCGACGTGGTCACCACGCTGGCATTGTAAGGCATGTTAACAACACATTTAATATTAAAAACATCACCCACGCTTACTAAGAGGACACTTCCTTCTTGTTTTGGCCCTGTCACAAAACACAACAGCTGGTCGCTCCACGCACCCATCACCCGTCAGAACTGATATATCACAATTTGTGCACTGTGATTTCTTCCTAATGAGGAGTGATGGCTCATTTATGTCCCTCGTGACGAGATCTCACTCGGGAACGAACGGCAGATGTCAACAGGCATCTTCAAATGATGCAGCCGTGTTATGTAAAGGGTTGCCCTGGAGACCAAGGCATCTTAAATGATGCGGTCCACAGTCGCCATGATTAGATCTGAACTGGTGTCACATTTCACATCCCAAAGGCAAAATCACATACATCTCCCGCTTATCGTATATTACGCATACATTTGTCAAGTAGCTTTACACAAATGTAATGTACTTATTACTGAAACTGGAAAATTTAGACATTAATTCAGTGGCATGGCAAAAATTGATAGTGATGGTTCTGCAAAACTCGCCATGCAATGCTAAATGATCTCAGGTATACTTTAAACCGCATTTCTATATCACAAATCACACAAGCCACATGCACAAGTTTAATGCTATAAGCAAAAAATCCTGACCCTCAAGAGTAACAGCAAACACTAATATAAATGATAAAAAGTTGAGAGACAGTAGATGCTGTCAGATCAAGTGTAAGTGATAATCTGATGTGAGGCGATTGGCAAAGTGCTCACCGTTTTCATCCAGACATCTTCTCTTCCTTCCTTGTAAACACATAAATCCAAAACGGACTCATCTTGGGAACACAGAAACTCGCTCGCATGTTCTCTGTATTTTAAGCGAACTCTAGCTAAACTGAAACATGTTTAGGAGTGATACTGACAAATTGATGCTCGAAATGATATCTTGGAAGGAGGAGCAAGTCAGTAAGAAGTCTTGACAAGGATGGAGAGATACAGAGAGAGTACGTAAATCGTGCCGCATATGGAAGTCAAAGTGTCACCTGGGACAGGAAACGAGGAGGTGTTGTGATTCCAATTATATCTCACTTATGCGGCCCTCCGAGCCGCCTAAACGCTGGGCTATTTTCAGCCTACAGAGGAGAGGCGCAACAAAGAGCGAGAGGTGAGAAAAGAGAGAGAGTGACGAGGGAAAGAGTGAATGGTGCTGTAAGGAGCTCAGGAAGAAGCGTCATTCATTCAAAGGTGCTGTTGTCATGACGAAGGGGTGGGTTAGCTAAGCAAAGGAGGCAGGGTTACACCACATGAGATACACGCATATGGACTACCTCTCCATATGTTCAACAGTGGGAGAGAAAAGACAACCTAGGAAATCTTAGCCTTTTAAAGGATGAAAGGTTCGCTGTACTGAAAAACATCACTTAATTGTTTCAATTTTCATTTTATTGTTGGAATTTCTTCCAAATTTGTCTAATGTTTACTGTCAAACAACAATTCGCAACAAATAAAAATAAATAAATAAATGACAAGCAACTGGCTTTACAGAAAATAAATAAAAACTACTCAAAAGCAGCCCAAAGATGGCTAATTTGAACATAAGAGTGTTCGAATTGGACACATAGTGCACAGCACAGTAGTGATCATGAGGTGGTGCTACAGTATCAAGGAAACTCCCAATTTCCAGTTTCTCTGAATCACAAACATACACATTTTAATCGCTACACACCTTTAAAATAGCATTTTATAACCAACTTAAACCAAACTTGAAAAATGAACACTAAAAAGTACATAAACAATAATTAACTAGTAGGGGTGGGCAGAAAAATCGATTATTTGATTAATCTTATTTTTTGTGGTCGATTCAAAATCGATTCTCAAAGGCCGTGAAACGATTTTTTTACCATATTTATTTCCGCAAACACTTAACGTTATGATTAACGTTAACCTTATTACTAGTCTTCTCCACTAGATGTCACCCTCTTTTTTTGCCTTACGATGTTATGAAGGAGTGAGAGGCGAGCCTGTCATGTTGACGTTGATGCCACCTTCACATAAAAAGTCAGAGGTATGAAGCATTGTAGATTTCGCAAGCAAGACGAAGACGATAGTGTTATGAACAAGAACAAAGCTATATGCGTGATTTGTAATGCAGAGGTGAAATGCTGTAGTAATATTAAATCTATATTCATTGAGTTGAATCGAGAATCGAGTATAAACATCTATCCGAGAATCGGAAATTGAATAAAGAATCGTAATTGAATCGATTTGATAGCTTGTGAATCGAATCGATCTGGAACATCTGAATCGATACCCAGCCCTATTAACTAAATTAACAGAATTTTATTTTTTAGTTTGGCTCACATCCCATTCGTTTACATGGAGGGGGCGGGGTTCATAACCTATATTGCAGCCAGCCACCAGAGGGCGATTCAAATATTTTGGTTTTACTTTTTAGGAAGTGTGTGGCACGCCTGGTGGATGCTAATATATAGGGGTGTTAATCGGACAGTTCATTAGGATGCGACACAGTATTGATTCTCTCCGCCAGCGGTGCGATTTTTTCCGATACATCAAACACTTCTTTGATGCGATTACGGTTTGATCCGATTCCATTAATTTATCGATATTTTGTGTTGCGCGCAATCTCTGTCCCAATTGGAAAATTTACAACAAACTAACAAACATACACTTTTTTTAATAACGAAAAATGTATAATGAGGGGCAAAATGGCATATCAAATTAAGCTTATGATGGCAACAATCAAAGTCTTGCAGTATTTTGTGCCAAAATGTGCAATAGTGACAGTTACTGAGGTAATTTTTTTATTAAATTGAAAGAAATTTTAAATTAAAATTTATGTAAACTATTCCTGTAATCGATTCTTAAAGGGATAGTTACTATATTAAACTATTCCTGTAATCGATTCTTAAAGGGATAGTTACTATATTAAACCCATTATTTACTCACCTCCAAGCTGTCCGAGATGCATATGTCCATCATTTTTCAAACTAACACATTTTCAGTTCTTTGTTTAAATGTTTTAGATCTTTCAGTTAATCAAATGTAAAGTTACTGGGTCCACGTCCTTCAAGTCCAAAAAAATTGCATTTATCCTTCCCCAGAGAAATCCAAACGGCTCCAGGATGATAAACAAATGCCTTCTGAGGGTAATCCACGCAGTGTTGTTGTAGAAATATCCAAATTTAAAACTTTATAAATGAAAATAACTACATATGCATCTCGGACGGCTTGGGGGTGAGTAAATCATGGGTTTTAATATAATTTTTGGCCTAACTATCGCTTTAAAGGTCCAGTGTGGGTTTTCGCGGCATCTAGTGGGGAGATTGCGAATTGCAACCAACCTCACTTTCAAAACGCGAAGAGAAGCTATGGTAGCTGCCACAGGACAAACATAGGGACGAAACGTGCTCTGTAGAACAGTTTGTCCTATTAGGGCTACTGTAGAAACATGTCAGCGACTTACATGTAAGGGCACCCACGATTTACTTAGATAAAACGGCTCATTCTAAGGTAATAAAAACAATACAGTTCATTATGTAAGGAATTTATACACCATTGATAATATAGTTGTTTATTAAATTGCATTTCTGTCAAGAGATCAAAGTTACACCTTGCACCTTTAACTGAAACCAAATATATCACAGAAGGAAAAAAACAGCTCAGTAATAGATTCTACCAACAAATATTAAATACAGTGCAAAAAAAGTCATTTTGAGCATACACGAGGCTTCAAAGCATGTGTGTGTTTACCTTTATTTTATTAAACAGTTCAGAATGTTAGCGATTAGCGTAATTGCGCTGGTTAAGACGGCGGGTGGGTCAAAGGTCAGAGATTAGTCACCGGAACGGAAGCGGCCTCTCCATAATGATTGCCATCATTAGAGTAAAAACGTAGCCTCCAGTTCCAGTAACTCACTCTGACCAGAAAAACAAGGGGGGACCTTGAAATGTTTCATTTGGAGAAGAACTCCGATGTGGGTTACCGAGACTATCCATCTGGACTGCCACAAGATGAAGCCAGCCAAAATGTTCCCCTCCAATCTCATCAGTAATTGCAGCTTAAGTCATTCAAGACACTTGATTTTATCTTAAGCCCTATAAGTCTACAGTACAAGTGTGGGGTATTATGGGAGAAAAAAGACTTGAGACTCAATAAGAAGACTTGAGACTGAATAATAATAAAGCATATGAAAGATCACTGCTGTGAAAACACACACACGCGTACACGCACACACATACATTAGCATACTGTAAAAAAAACTTTAATACTATATGTTTTTAATAGACCAAAATTTAGTTTTAGCCCTCAAGCCCTAAACTCTGGCAGATATGTTTCTTTGATGAATTAACACACAATGAATAATCTGTATTCAAATATATCCAACGGCCAAGTGAAACATATCTAATGCTTTTTGCAAAATAAACTTAAATAATTCACCCAAAAAGTTGAACTAGAGTTGAACTCAAAAACCAGGTCAGTCTTAAAGGTGCAGTGTGTAATTTTGAAAAGGATCTCCTGACAGAAATGCAAAATAATATATAAAACTATATTATCAGGGGTGTATAAAGACCTTTCATAATGAACCGTTATGTGTTTATTACCTTAGAACGAGACCTTTTTATCTACATACACCAAGGGTCCCCTTACATGGAGGTCGCCATTTTGTGCCGCCATTTTTCTACAGAATACCTTAACGGACAATGTTTTTACTAAGTTGTCTCAGACGATGACATGTTTGTCCGGTGGCGGCTACTGTAGCTTCTCTATGTGTTTCAAAAGCGAGGGGTGAGCAGTGGACTAAGCCGTTGGTAGCAATTTGCAATCTCACCACTAGATGTCGCTAAAATTTACACACTGCACCTTTAATATGTGAATGAATCATTTGTATGTGATTTCCTAACACTGCGTGTTTCGCATTAAAGCCCACCTGTGCAAGGCGGTCAGGGCGTGATTAACCAAACCACGACAGGGCACGGTACAGAACGACACATTAGCGACACAACCAGGCTTTAGGGGTTAAACGCTCCTGGATGTGATTTGGATTGGATAGTGCGAGTGCGCCCTTAGACTGGGTTTATGAGCTGGATCGATTTACTAATTTTTTTTTAAATGTCTCTCTTGTTCAAAAAACAAAGCTGTCATATGTCTTGGAAGAAAACGCAAGTCATATACATTTATAATCGTTTTATAGTTTTTATAGTATTGACAGCACCAGCCAGTCTACATTTAATTTTATTGTAAGAAATAAAGGGCCAAGACTTTCTTTCAAATTCTTTCGTACATTTATGCATTTGGCAGCCGATTTATTCCAAAGCTACGTACAAGGTACACATTGTATCATTATCTGCGTGTGCATTAGCTGGGATCGAATCCAAAACCTTTTGCACCGCCCTCAAAAGGAACACTTTTGTATTTGCATAAAAACATACAGGTTTGGAAAAGGTAAGGGTGAGTAAGTAATTTAAAATTGTTGGATGAACTATATCTTTAAGTGAATATTACTGGTAGAGGAAATGGCATCGTGAGCCAACGTTCATTTTAGCACAGGGCTGGCAGAACAATACAAGACATGGAAAGAAAAGGAAATCGCACTGTCAGTGCTGTCGTGCTTCCAGGAGAATGTGGGTGAAAACAGGTCATTGTGTTGGGGAGGGGCGTCCGCGGACAGGCCGGGCTGGAAGCGCTCAGTGGGACAACTCGGAAATGATAAAAGTAAGAAAAACAATGCGTGGATGGAAAAGCCGCTGGCAGTGCTCCAGGCTCGAGGGGGGAAAGAAGAAAAGCTGAGGAGGTGAAATAGAGGCTACAACCAGAGAATATGAACTCGGTAAACTGACGGATATTAGGGAGGGAGAAATTTTACAGCTTTCTTCCACGTTCACCACAGTAAATTAAAAGAAGACGGCGGATTGGGAAAGGTGTGTTGTTTTACTGCATAAGCATTTACATTTATGCATTTGGCAGATGCTTTCATGCAAAGTGACATACATATTTATTTAACAAGTACAGTAATGTTCTTTGCACATTGACTACCAAATACTCGTCCGAAAAATACGACCTCATGTTGTGTCAGTCATGTTTACACACTGCCTCCGAAACTTTCTGCGTTTTTCACATCCATAGCAAGGATTTTAGATAGTGTTGCGCGATATGCCCCATTTTGAGATCGCCCTATCGTCAGTCTGCGAGATCGCCGATACACAATAGTATCGGGGGGCAAGGCAGTAGTTTACTCATTTATTTGTTCATTTTTACTTATTTATGACAAGTCACTTGATTGGTGGACAAAATTGAAGCAAGGGCAACACTGTCATAACTGCAACATTCTTAAAACTGATGCCATTAATCCATCCGCATCATTAAGTGCAGGCGCTCTAAAATTTCCTGCGTGCCAGGAAAACTCACTGGTTTTAACCCTCTGCCTGCCTAACAACCTCTCTAGTGCAAGGAAATGTCAGAGCCATGCGTATTAGGTGCTAGGAGGAGTCCATGCCGTGCGCATTCAGGTCCGAGCAAGAGTCCAAGACGTGCGCATTCAGTCAAGGTGCGTGCGAGAAGGAATCCGCGTGCATAACAAGCTCTCTCGCGCAAAGTGAAGCCCACAAACTCGATACAATATCAATACACGATTTTTTTTTTTGAGAGGTGTTTTGACATTAGAGCCACCATACAAGCCAAGGCCAAAATCAAGAATAGTGTCTGACAAGTGGATCACAGACAACATGCAGCACAAAGTATAACAAACAAAGTGAGGAATACAAAAAACGGAATATAGACAGATAGAAAGTAACATGTTGCCCATACTTGAAAATGTGACCTCTGCATTTAACTCATCCCAGTGTATAGTGAACAAACCCACCCAAATTTTTTACCAGTGGATGAATGAATATGTACCGTATACTGTACAGTGTGCAAGGTTTGTGTGCGTGACGAATTTGTAGGATAATGCATACAAAAAAAAGCATACGAATATTACAGACTACAGTGTGCAAAGATCTTAATGCTGCTTAAGCTCTACTTATGACTTTCTGTGACATTACAAACAGCAATGTAGAATCTATAAACTGGTAAAACCAAATACCTCTACAAAATTTACAAAACTGTACATTTTCTGTCGTTGGGGTGGTACCCTAAGGTTCTGTTTTTCTACAGGTATACTAAACAAAATAAAAGTTGTACCTTTTTGGATACTAGGGGTGTAACGGTACGTGTATTCGTATCGGACCGTTTCGGTTCAGGGCTTTCGGCACGGTGCACACGTGCACCGAAACATAGATATGTATAAAGGCTAGATGGCTCAAGGCGGAGTCCCTAACGGCTTCACCTGGCGGCCATCTTACGACAGGGTGCTCGCTCACTCGTAGCATTGAGTTTAATGGTGCAGGTACTTTTAAATGACCATTACTTGCTCAATTTTCTACCGATTTTCAAACGGTTTGGGTTTTTACAAACGTTATTAACGTGGCTATAATTCTGGATGCTTTAACATGTTTCATGAATTTATTTTTTATTTTTAGTATAGGTATGCAGTGTCATAGGTACATCTTTGACGTTTATAACAAACCAAACCGTTTAAAAATCTGTAAAAAATTAAGCAAGTTATGGTCATTTAAAAGTACCTGCATGATTAAAACTCAATGCTACGAGTGAGCGAGCGCCCTGTCGTAAGATGGCCGCCAAAATGCGGACGTTGCACTCAATTGGCCAGCAGCGCAGACGAGCCATCTAGCCTTTATATACATATCTATGCACCGAAAGGCCGAATGCAATCTTTTATGTGCGCCTGTGCGGAACATAATACGTGGGTTTCCACACGAACATATTAAGTGGCGGAAGTCTCCGTGTTCAGCACAAGTCTTCTGTCAAACATATAACATAATTCGGCCCGCAGAAAGATTTTTATTTACTTAGTTGTATATTCCTTTGATTATTGATGTAAATGTTTACGTGTCGTGTCTAAAAGCGCATGTTAAACGCGTGTCAACGCGCTGTTTTGTTCTTTCAAAAGTGCGTGAGAGGATGCACGTCTTTCGTTGCTACGCAATCATGAGACGCGCTTTCTGTGACAGCGAGAATAAGGAATGCGTGATCAGATTTTTCATCTGCACCTCACGTCAATCATATCATTGTCACAATGCGATCAGCTGGTCGGGACAGAGAAGAGCTGTAACCCGGGCTTACTCAGCTGCGGAGGGGTTCGTTATTTTAAATCACAGCTTACATTGACAACACAAGCAAAGATTAGGAGAAACGTGCAAAAGATCAAAGATGGCTATGTATGCAACTCACTAATGTCAAAATGAGTGTATAATAAGTATATCATCATGTTGCTTGCTATGCAGTTACACATAGAGCAGTAATATTATTTTTATACAGCGATGGTACATAGCCAATTCAATACTGAGTTAAACGATCCAAAACAGAAAATTTTTGGCGGCAAAAATGTAGGCTAATAGTTCATAAATGTATTCAGGAATTGAATTTGTTAGTTTAGTGCAAGGTTTAAGTAGAAAAAGTTTAAGAGAAGGTTAAGAAAAGAGTTACCTACTGTTGTAAAATAATATAAAAAAGAACTTTGCAGTAGTATTTTATTTATTATTTTTGTCATTTTATATATATTTTATATATTATATTTTAATAAAAAGTGTTTGTTTACAAATTGTAAAAAATTGTAAAAAAAGTTTATAGTAAACAACCAGTAAACAACCTGCAGTTTAATGTTTGCATTTTTCCCTTACTGTACCGAAAAAATGAACCGAACCGTGGCCTCAAAACCGGGGTACGCACCAAACCGTGATTTTTGCTCACCGTTACACCCCTATTGGATACATTACTGTACTTATTGTGTTCCTTTAAAGATGCAGTTAACTGATTGTACCCCTAAAATTTAACTGGTAAAAACATTCTTTCTTAAGGTACACAAGGTCCTTCAGGTATAATACTGTACACCAAAAGGTAAAATATTTCGGTGTTTTATACCCATAAAGGTACAAAAATGAACCTTTCAGGGTACCACCCCAGCAACATGGTGCATGGTGATAATGAACACATATGTCTTTTAAATTTGAGAAAAGTTTTGGTTTCTTATAGTCACAATGTTGATTATAATACTTGATTACTTGTTTAACCTTTCTGCGTGATTTACAGCAAGTAGTAAACAATAAGTGAGCTGCACTGCTTCTAACCAGAGTGTAAGAGAAAAAAGGACATAAACTAAAGGAAGAGAATAAAATCAGCACACCCTTGTGGCCGCTGGGAGAACTGCAGTGTTTCAAGATTGCATGCGCAAATAAAAGACCTTAAATTAAAAACATTTGAAAACATTAGCCACACTGTACTATTCAGACATTACAATTTACAAAGGTAAATATATCTAAGATCAACACAGCAACAGCAATAAAAACATCAATATCACTACAGTATGTAGCCTACTATCTGACTATTTATACATCATAAAATGTATGAATAAATTGTAATGTATATTTGTGACCTTGCTTCTAAAACCCTGCTAAAATAATTTGACCGATTTCTACATAAAATCACCCTACACTGTAAAAAAAATCCGTAGAAATTGCAGCTGAGTTGCCGGTAATTTACCGTAAATTTAAATTTATGTTATTTACTGGCAACATTTTGTTCAAAGTTAAATGAACATTTAACATTTACAAGTCTTTGTCTTTACAGAGTAAAACCAAAAAACAGCATCAAGCAAAACATTCTGGGAAACAAAATCTGAAGCAAAAAACAGAAAAAGGTTGATGATGATTTCTGGTTCCCAGAATGCTTTGCATGAGGCTGTTATTGTATAGTTTTATTCTGTAAAGATAAAGACTTGTTAATATTTAGAATGTATTTAACTTTGAACAAACTCTTGCCGGTGAATGGCATAAATGTAGATCTACGGTAAATTACCGGCAACCCAGCTGCAATAACATTGAAATTTTTACGGACTTTTTTTTACAGTGTACATAATTCTGTAAAAATATAACCTGACTGGGTAAGATCATGTCCAAGATTAAAATCAATAAGCAAAATCAAATTTTGATGCTCTTTGTCTCATAATAAGATTATTATTAGGAACAGGGTCACATTAAAGCAAATATACAGTTATTACTTATACAAACAGGCATGTGTTTATTGCCATACAAATTTTAAATTATGCTCACATAAAAATGTCCTTACACCCTCATTCTTTTAAATTCATGAATTAGACTTTCTATTTATTTGGTCACTAGCTAAACAACCAAAGAATCACACATCCATGCATAAACAAATCCCACACATCAATAAAAGCCATTTTGGTCCTCAACACACAATAATCCATGGCTGTACACAATGTTACATCACAAACTCATTCACACTCTCTCCGGTGCGTCTGTGCTCTCAACAGGACTTCTGGCATGTAGCTGGAGCGTTTGAAAGGAGAACAGGAGGAGGCACTCACCGATCATAGCACAACACACCCACACACAAACAACTGCTAGCATCACACCGATACAAATTCATTTCACAGATGTAACCGTACGCACACAAGCAAACATATGCACAAAGTGTGTGCTTTACCTGGGATTCTCTTGAGGGGCTGGAGGCGCATGTTGAGGGCCTGGTGGGAGAGCAGGGGCGAGGAGGGGAGAGAACGAGAAACGCCCTCCATGATCCGAATGTGTTGCATGCCCTCGGTCACCGGCAGAGGAGGGACGGCGTAATCCCCCTCAAACACACACTCGCCCTCCACGGAGTCACTGCCTGAAGGGGAAAGAGGTTAAAGAGTTTAGAAACCTCCTACATACAGTGAAGCAGATTCATCGGTGCAGCTCAAATGATGTGCAAGACTTATCTGAATGAGAAAGTGTCAGAAACACAAACTTATTGCTATCACTACTCCTCAAGATAAAATTCCTCCAGAAATAGATTCATCAAACATGTTATCAAACATAACACCTGTAGCTGTTATGCACGTCTGATATACATTTTCCATTGTAATCACACACAGACACCTTAAATGGATAGTTCGCTGAAAATGAAAACCATGTCATCATTTTCTTTCAAAACCTGTATAATGTTTTTCTTCTGCTGATCAGAAATTATGGTATTTTGAAAAAAAAACAGATCTGGGACACCATTCACTTGCATAGAATAATTTTTCCCGACCCTACTACCGATGTCAATGGTGCCAGATCTGATTGGTTACAAACATTCTTTCGAAATATCTTCCTTTGAGCAACTTGAGAACAACTTAGTTTTCGATAAACTATCCCTTTAAGACTCCTTAAACACAGAACCCCCTAAAATCCACATCCTTAAACAAGAATTTTGAAATATTGTAAGGAATTCTGGTTAAGGCAATTTTTTCCAGATTTTTTTATTTATTTAGCATTTTTTATAATTTCTATTTAATAAAGAATATATACAAATATAAATATTATGTATTATAAATATTATAATAATTTTATATATATATTTATATATTTAAGCAATATTGCTCGAGTAGGAGTGTGATATAGCTCTATATCATCACGGCTGTGATTAGGCCAGAGGCACGAAGCCGTAGGCCGAGTGCCGGAGGCAATCACAGCCGTGATGATATAGAGCTATATCACACGACTCCGAGCGCGACATTGCTTTTATACAACAGTTCGACGGCACACGTTTGAAAAACGAAAACTAGAAAACAACAACGGAGTTATTTTAAAAGCCTCTTTGTTTGAGAACTACTTCTTCTGCCACGGATTTGAGGGAGGCCAGAATGACAGGTAACACTTTCGGCTGCTTTGAATCTCATAATAACTCAATGGACAGAAAAGCTGTTACTTTATATTACCGTTTCTTAGTCACAAAGTGTAGTTTTAAGATTAGTTCAGTCGAGAATGTATATGTATTATATTTAAATCTACAGTCGATTAGTAAAGATAGCGCCTGTTTGAACGTTTGCTTAGTGAGATTCGGTACGAATGAGAACCAAAGCATGAGCGGACATCAGTGTTCACTCGCCCCGCTGACCACCGCCCTCTCTGGGCTACATCTCTGACAGAGATACCCCGGCTCTCATGTTGGCCTTGTTTGTTTATGATCGTCAAAATGAGATCAAATCAGCAGTATTTGGTGTCATGATAAAACTATTACTTGTTTTTTTTATTCATATTTAGTGTCTTTTGTGTTGTTATTGTTTTGGCGCGAGGTAAAAGTTAATAAAACTATACTTGTATAACGCTACTATTGCTTTCTCATTTATTCTTAACGCGATACGAGCACTCGATTATTATTATTAAACTTTGTTCTTGTCAGTACTATATAAAACGGTTTTTTATAAGTGTCAGAGAGATGTTTTTGCATGCTGCTTATAAATATATCAGTGGCGATATCTCATAACATGTTTTAATAGTCACGTCACGATAACATAAATGATCAATGTCCGCAATCAAAAGCTGCGGTGCTTACCTGCAGTTCCACGGTGTTTTCACGTTCTGATAAGAGATATAGCTCCAGAAAAAAACGAGTGTTTATATTCCTCTTTCCAAGTGTTAATCGTCCACACGATGTGACAAGACATTACTCCCATTAACTTTAACGTAACATCCAAGAGCGCTGATCTTTGACGGAATAATAACTCCCGATTGGGGATTCACAGACTGATTTATGAGCTAGTAAACTAATGAGACACACGGAGAGTGTTTAAAAACAGGGCGTCTGTGTTTTTCCATTCAGAGATGAGCCTGTATATATATATAATTTATTTATAAACTAGAATATATAAAAACATAAATAAATATACACATGTAAATGTTTCTTAAATACATACATGAATGTATGTGTATTTATATATACATAATAAATACACACAGCAAAAACTCATATATTATGCAAAAGTTACTTTTATTTTGTATGAAATTAATCTAGATTAATCCTTGCCCAGCACTAATAAAAATATAAATAAACATAATAATTGCCCACCAAAACACAAATATTATGCAAAAACGCAACTTGTATTTGTATGCGATTATCGTGATAAATTTTTGCCCACCACTAAGACGAATGCGAACATCCCATGTGTGCAAACCACATAAGACTCCATCCAATTTAGTGATCTTGGATGTATTGAACACATTTACAGGTTGTAAGGTACAGGGAAATACAAGCAAGATCGAGATTTAAACTCAAACACAACTTGATAAATATAAATAACCGTAGATAAGCACATACAAAATGTAGAGTCTCGAAGTAGCACAAATGAATACCTGCACACATTTACAATAGTAAGCATTACTACATTTGTGTGTATTTATGCTGACATTAAAATGCCACTGTGGATTTTTCATTAACTATCAATTAAATGCATTTCATTCTCTGCAGCAGCAGGGTGCTGAAAGGCATTTAATCACTTGCATGTGGCTCTTATCAGACCTGTAAGATCAGATCCCTGTGTGCGGCTAACATTTACTATTCAGAGAGCTACAGTAGTAAATCAACCAAGTGTGTGTGTTTGCATTGCCAATGTTGGGTGAGGCTCTGGACCAAGCAATCGCAGCCCTTCTCTCTTCATTTCACTGCAGATTCTCTCATTTTCTTCTCTATTAGCCACACCCTACATTCATCTCGCTGTCTGGTGTTTCTTATCACATCATTGCCCACCACTTTATCTCCCCTATTGGAAATCAGCTTGTTTAGAGTTGTTCTAAGCTGCTCATACCTGCTTGTGGTGGTCCAGTCTAAAACAGGAGAATTTGTACATAGTGGCTAATTCGTATGGATTCGTACGAAGTGAGTCGTACAAAACTACAATTATCATAAAAACTATAACGAAACGCCAACGTCACGGGCAAAAGAAAATCGTACAAATGTTATTGACATTTGAATGAATATGAATTAGCCACCTCTTAAAAATACGAATTTCCATGAGATAGCGTTAGGTGGTCAGACCTGGCTTGGACCACGTTACAAAAAAATTAGACTGGACATTTTTTGGGGGGTACCCCAAATAAGACCGCTTTTATAAGTCAAGCCACCCTGCAGACTCTTTACTCTTTCTTTCTCTCTCGCTCCCTCTCAGAGAGCTGTTATGTGAAATCTTTTCTTGAATCTTCGTGAACAGCATCAAACTACTACTGCAGATCAGAACGTGAACTGAAACTGAAAATAATTCTTATACACCAACATACAACAGGAAAGCTGAGAAACACTCAGTAGTGATATCCTTCAGTTGATCTGCTCCAATTGCTGCAGGAATACTAGAAATCGATGAAAACCAGTAAATAAAGGCTTTTCACAATGACCATGTGCACACTGCAGCTAAATTCGGTGGTCACTTCTTATCTGGTTGCCGAATCACTTTCATACAAACTAACTGCTTGGTAATTTACTGACGTGATGACAGCATTTAACCCCTTCAGACCTATTTCAGTGTGCAATTTGTTTTAAACAGTTGATTTTAACTCTCCTTACGATATAGAAATAAGTCTAAATACAAGATTTGTGCCAACCATTATTTTCAGAGCCGATCCTCCCTGTACACAAGGTTCGCAAACTGCGTAGGGCCCCGAACCCCTAGGGAGTCCCCTTGCTCTTAACTTCATGCGAGAGCTATTCGAAAGCATAACAAGCAGTCTGATCTCACGATACTTAAAAGGTGCCAAAGAATGCATTGAAATAATATGTTAAATTGTTCTTTGATATTTACATAGAAGGTATGTAACTTTATGATGTGCTTTCTACCAATAGTGGAACTTCAGCCTAAACACTAGCATATAGCATTAACTAGCATGTAGCGTTAACTCAGCAGTCACAACTTTGGGTAACACTTTATTTTACGGTGTCTTTGTTACACATGTTACATGTAATTATTATAGTAATATCAGTTAATTATGCATAATTACATGCAACTAATCCTAAACCAAAACCTATTCCTAACCCTAACCCTAACCCTACAGTAAGTACATGTTGTTGATGATTATTACTTGGTACTTAAATATATAATAACAATGTAACAGTGACGCCATAAAATATAGTGTAACCCAACTTTGTTTTTAACATCTTTGTTATTAATTAAATATGTTATTTAATGTTGGGGCGTACATCCCGACTGTAACATCACAGTTGGTGTTATGTTGAGATTGGCTTGTTTTCCAGCGGTCTTTTGCATGTACGAGGTTTACATAAGAATGAGAAAACAATTGTGTTTGAGGCTCATGATATGTCATTACCATGTACAGAACTCTTATTATTCATCTATGCCTAGGTAAATACAGTTTTTGAAACTACAGCACCTTTCATTTAATTTGTCAGTCGGTCTGTGCAGCTCTGCACGCAGTTGACTATCGACACGTGTCTTGATATATGGATATGGTTTTAAGCTATTCGTCCAGAGCAGAAAAGACAAAAAAACGCCATGAAGGTGAAGTAAAAACATTAAGAACACATAAATGTTTCAAATTCCTATTTAGTCTTGACCAACCATCCAATGGATTTATAACAAACACTCCAGTCCAAATTTATAGCTACACTTAAGCAGAGACAGTGAATTGGTTTTTATGAGCGCACTGACAGGCCCCCTCACAAAGTTGCTTAGGCCCCCAAGAAGTGAAGGACCAGGATTTTTTCATGTCCAGTACAATGGACACCACGAGTAAAGCAACATAAATGTGGAAGAAACATGTTAATTATGAAGCATGTTAAATAGAAAAAACATATTTTGACAAGAAATTACTTAAAGGGATACTTCACCGATTTAGCATTCAGCTTTGTATCTGTAGAAACCCGGCAGTATTACTGAATGACCATGTTTCCCTCCATCATTTCCCCCTGAGAGGAGAGATATCTGCATTTTGGTTCTGCAAAAAAGTCCTCCGATGATGCAAAAATCGTCATATTACATCATCGGAGGACTTTTTTGCAGAACCAAAATGCAGATATCTCTCCTCTCAGGGGGAAATGAGGGAGGGAAACATGGTCATTCAGTAATACTGCCGGGTTTCTACAGATACAAAGCTGAATGCTAAATCGGTGAAGTATCCCTTTAATGTATGGCTGAAAAATTGAATAAGAATGTAAAAATGTAAGAAATGTAAAAAAGCCTTCAGAACTGCCTTAATTATACATGGCACTGATTATACAAGGTGCTGAAAGCATTCTTTAGAAATGTTGGCCCATATTGATAAGATAGCATCTTGCAGTTGATGGAGATTTGTGTGATGCACATCCAGGGCAAAAAAACCCGTTCCACCAAAGATGCTCTATTGGGTTGAGATCTGGTGACTGTGGGGGCCATTTTAGTACATGGAACTCATTGTCATGTTCAAGAAACTGATTTGAAATGATTTGAGCTTTATAACATGGTGCATTATCCTGCTGGTAGTAGCCATCAAAGGATGTGTACATGGTGGTCATAAAGGGATGGACATGGTCAGAAACAATGCTTAGGTAAGCCGTGGCATTTAAACGATGCACTAAGAGGCCTAAAGTGTGCCAAGAAAACATCCCCCACACCATTACACCACCACCACCACCAGCCTGCACAGTGGTAACAAAGCATGATGGATCCATGTTCTCATTCTGTTCACGCCAAATTCTAACTCTACCATCTGAATGTCTCAACAGAAATCGAGATTCATCAGACCAGGCAACATTTTTACAGTCTTCAACTGTCCAATTTTGGTGAGCTTGTGCAAATTGTAGCCCCTTTTTCCTATTTGTAGTGGAGATGAGTGCTACCCGGCGGGGTCTTCTGCTGTTGTAGCCCATCCATCTCAAGGTTGTGCGTGTTGTGGCTTCACAAATGCTTTGCTGCATACCTCAGTTGTAACGAGTGGTTATTTCAGTCAAAGTTGCTCTTCTATCAGCTTGAATCAGTCGGCCCATTCTCCTCTGACCTTTAGCATCAACAAGGCATTTTGCCCACAGGACTGCCGCATACTGGATGTTTTTCCCTTTTCACACCATTCTTTGTAAACCCTAGAAATGGTTGTGCGTGAAAATCCCAGTAACTGAGCAGATTGTGAAATACTCAGACCAGCCCGTCTGGCACCAACAACCATGCCACACTCAAAATTGCGTAAATCACCTTTCTTTCCCATTTTGACATTCAGTTTGGAGTTCAGGAGATTGTCTTGACCAGGACCACACCCCTACATGCATTGAAGCAACTGCCATCTGATTGGTTGATTAGATAATTGCATTAGTAAGAAATTGAAGAGGTGTTCCTAAAATCCTTTGAGTGAGTGAGTGAGTGAGTGAGTGAGTGAGTGAGTGAGTGAGTGAGTGAGTGAGTGAGTGAGTGAGTGAGTGAGTGAGTGAGTGTGTGCGTGTGCGTGTGCGTGTGCGTGTGTGTACTAAATAGAAGTATTAAAAATACATTTTATCAAATGGTTAAAGGTAAATACAATAACACATATAATGCATTTATATAAATATTAATTTCACAATATTAATGTGCAGTATCATATCTATTATTCATCTAAAGACACTGATATTTTTTTCTGTTAAAAAGAGAAAACACCAAACCCTCACCAAACAGGTTTTTCGTTTACAATTGTGAGATGCCTAAACAAAGCTATGGTTTTACTACATCAACCATCACATTGAGGGAGTGACTCCTGTATTCTGTACATAAAGTACAAGTGACAATGCGGTTGTCACTCCTAAAGAGTGCTCGATACAGTAATTCCTTTGTTTCTGTCTGAGTATTTTCAAAGATGTTAGGATCTGCGAGCGTGAGATCCGGACTGAAGAATTCACAGCGTGTTCAGCTGCGTCATAGGATGTCATCAGACAGGAAGAGACCATGTTGTGCCCAGTCTGGCCATACCGACAGATGGCACAGACAGGAAGAGAGGAACGGAGAGAAAATACTGAATGAAGCACCCACCTACTAACCACACACAGTCTCTCTTTTCATTTGTCGTCTAAGTTGCACTACACTAAAAAAAAACTATCTTGAAAATTTCAGAGGTCTCAAATCAGGATTAGCAAACATCATATTGTAAACACAAGAGTTATGATTTTAGTCACAATGCAAGCATTTTAAACAGCAAAGCATCGTACTTTAATCGAGTCAAGACCATGAAAATATTAGATGCTATCTATTTTATAAATATGTAACGCAGTTAACATCAATAAAGGGAGGACAGAAGCAACCACGACAGCCTTTTTCAATTAAACAGTCATAAGTGAATAGCAGAGGTCTTGTCATAAAGTGTCATAAAGTTTAGTTATGATTTCTCAATGTGAATTTAAGATATTATAAAGGAATTATAAGAGTAACTGAAGAATAAATATTGTTCATGTCATGGGGTCGTCTTGCGTTTGACACATGAAGTCATGGCTCACAAAAGATGAGATATCACATCACTATGACGTCACATGGAAGAAATATTTGCATCTACGATAAGGAAACAAGAAGAGGAGAGAGAAAATCGGAGCACTGTGAGAGGGGAAGGATAAAAAATCCAATTGCCGCAAGCTTCCCCAAGGAGATGAAAGGCACTCAGTGGGGAAAAAAGGTTATAAACAGGGGTGTGTCTGACAGAGAGAGAGAGAGAGAGAGAGAGAGAGAGAGAGAGAGAGAGAGAGAGAGAGAGAGAAAAGGTTTAAGAGGGTTCAATGGCAGCAGAAGGACCAGCTTATAAATGTGTATCTTCTGTTTTATTATATCTTTATTTTGCTTCAGTCAATCAAATGAAGAAAGTGGGGTTAAATTCAACATCATTGTGAATAAAGCAATCCCAGAATGCAATGTGCTAACATTAGACCATCAACTGCAAACTTGCAAATCTAAAGAAGACTTGGTTTATCTGTCCTGTTTAACACCCTAAATCTCATGCAGCTACAAACGCCTTATCAGGGAGGACACATTGAGGGCTAAATGACCAACGATTGGGAGCTAATCAACGCATACTTTGGATCCTCTTGTACTTTATTACAGGCATATTTTATCGCTTCTCAGTGCACACACACAAGCGTTATGAGGTGATACGAGCCCGGTGGGAGGATTGAGTGCGATTCAGAAAGCTGCTCTCTAATTTATGTAGGCTGATAGCAGAACCTGCTCGCCTAATCAAAACACCCCACTAAATCTGAGCCCGGATCGGCCCAGTGCCCTTGAGCCTGGAACAGAACCATCACTCGTCACACAACCCCACACTGACAGTGCCTGGAAATAAAGCCAGAAAAAGAGAGAAAGGAAAGTGAAAGAGAGAGAGAACCGGATCATTTCCCATATATACATCATTCCCCACTGAGACCTTTGTTGTGCCGCATGAATATCATCAAGAGATGATAAAGTCTTGAAGATCAGATTTCATGTGGTTTGACAAGAGCGCACGTTAAACACGTCAAATCACAAACCACGTTTTGTTGTAACTATGATCTTTGTTGACATTTTTATCAGCAGCAATCGAAGAGTCAGACCCACGGCCTGGTGTTTTTATTTAGTTAATGGAAGTTATTCTTACTGCTAATTTTCCCATGCATCAAATCCAAAACAGGAACAATGATCTATTCTAGGGATGCTCCGATCGATCGGCCGCCGATCGCAATCGTCCGATAACAGCATTAAATTACGCGATCGGCATTCGCTAAATTTGCCGATCTCATGAGCCGATCTTTCTGTTTACTTTTATCATCATAGCGTTCCTGATGCGGCTGCAAAAGATACCATTTTACACAGTGCGAGCATTTTGTAACCCGTTGCTCATGTGTGACGTGCAGATTTGGATTTCTCTCTCTGCCTTTAAAGAGATATGCGTATTTTCTATAAGGACGCGCTCCGGTCCTCAGCGCGATGCGTCTTCACATCCCTATCAAACAGTGTATACAACACATATCTATCGCGGACAATTGCATCCTCATGCCGAAAGTTTATTACTTGCATTCGTTTTAAAGGTTTAAACTTCCATTTTCATCACAGCTGCTCTTGTTTGCAGACACCCGCCGCACGCATACACAACAGCCGGTCACCAGTGCACGTGAAGAGAACGATCTCTCCCACGTCTTAAAGCTACAGTATCCTAATTCATCTTTCAATAAAATTACTCTCTGCTCTTGACTAAAGAACTTTTATACTTCATACGAATGCGTGTATATTTAATTCATACAGTAAAGACTGTGAAGTGTTTTAATTACTTTTAACAGACATATGCCTTTAAAAAGGTTTATTACATTTCTCTTTGCAAGAAGAAATATTTGTTGTGCTTATTTATTTGATTCTCTATTAAAACAATAATATACCTAATTTATAGTTAGTTTCATTTCTACAAATGGTGCAAACTCTGCTAGATTATAGATAAAAGATTCCCATTCCACTGCCATTCTGTGATCGGCAGATCATGATCTTGGTGATCGGTAATCGGCCCCAAAAATGCTGATCGGAGCATCTCTAATCTATTCCCATGCAAACAGATGGTGTTCCACCTACAGGCCACTCCGATTCTACCTTAACATATACATTTACATTTATGTTAACACTTTTATCCAAAGGAACTTACAGTGGATTTAAGGTATAGATTTTACACTGTAAAAATTTAGCATTTTTGTCAAAACAACATATATATATATATATATATATTTTATTTCACTTAGTTTTTATAAGTTATGTCAACTTATCACAGGTCAAAACTTAAAGAGCACCTATTACATTGCTAAAATTTTATTTTGTGTATTTGGTATAATACAATGTGTTTACATGCACTGTAAAAAATACTTTGCTGCCTTAAAATTTTTTGTTAAATCAACGCAGATTTACAAATCATGTCAACAGAGATGAGTTGTCACAACTTAAAAAATATAGTTGAAAAAAGTAAACTTAATTTTATAAGTTATAACAACTCACCTGTAGTTATAACAACTCATCTCTAGTCAAGATAAATAATAGTAAGTTGAAATGACTTGTAAATCCGAGTTGATTTAACAAAAAATTTTAAGGCAGCAAAGTATTTTTTACAGTGTGGTTTAAAAAAACACATTATTTCCACATACCGTACATTTTTGTAGCTCCAGATTTCACTCTCTTCCTGAAATACACAAATTTAAAAAGATCTGTGTCCCTGATTGGCCAGCTAATCTGTACGTTGTGATGTCAGACGGAAACGTGACACTGCTTAACATGTTTGAAAGATTTGGTTGCGAACAGGAGTTAATTTACAGGCTGTAAGTCCGAAGTGGGAGGATATAATGTCGGTCTTGTCTACATCATCAATCCCAGAAAGTAAACTGTTGCCTACAATCCATGTGTTTGTTGTAGTCCAAAGAGATTTGAGTCAGTGACGAAAACGGTTTGGCAAGATGAGAAATTTAAAAATCTTTTTAAAAACTTGTTTTAAAAGCATGCATCAGGTATATTTCAATGCACATAGTGTATTAATGTTGATTTTATGCAATAAAAAATAACATTTGCACCATTTTTATGAAAGTTAAGACTGAATTGAC
Organism: Misgurnus anguillicaudatus; assembly: GCF_027580225.2. NCBI lineage: Eukaryota > Metazoa > Chordata > Actinopteri > Cypriniformes > Cobitidae > Misgurnus > Misgurnus anguillicaudatus. The sequence continues at coordinate 33,367,120 of NC_073355.2, read as the reverse complement.
CTGAAAATGTCAAATGGTGTAACCGCCAATTGTGCTAAAGAATGAGAAATAATACATATTTTATCCACCTTGATGGCATGTAAGTGTAATCATTAAAAAAATTATTTTAAAATATCACACAAAAATACATTTTATTAGTTATTTCTAAATGTAAATTTTAATGCGTTTTCTAATATTTGTCCGGGAATATGCTGAAAACAGCTCTGTTTTCTAAATAATATTTGACAAATTATGTAAAAATGTATGTTAAAAAAATCATATTACACTAAACTAGATGATTATATTATATTCCACATTTTTGTTGAATAGATTAATATTTTCATAAAAAAATACTAGTTTCACCAATTGAGACAGATCGGTTACACCACATTGACATTTTTTGCAATTATCCGCCAAAAATTCTTTCAAAATGAAATAAAACCAGAAAGTTTAGACTTGGTCCTCAAAAAAGAGAATGTATGCAAATAATCTGCAAATATATTTTGAAATTTTAACCCTTTTACATTTAATTGAACCATGCAGCCACAAAATAATTAACATCACGTTATTGACCCATTTAAGTTGGAGACGATAACTCGCATCTTCATTTACTTTGGGGTTTGTACCTTTTGCATATTGTTAACATGTACTAATACACACTTACACACCAAAGAAAATTTAAAAACGTGAAGTCTAAAAACAAACGATGCTATATAGCACCAAAAGTGGTTCTTTGCTCGTAATCATAGAAGAACCGTTTTTAGTGCCATATAGCACCGGTGAAGCACCTGTGTTGCACCGGTGTAGAACCAAATAGGGGCCATATAGCACCACACATGGTTCTACATAGCACTATATGGTTCTACACAGGTGCTTCACTGGTGCTTCACCGGTGCTATATGGCACTAAAAACGGTTCTTCTATGATTACGAGTAAAGAACCACTTTTGGTGCTATATAGCACCGTTTGTTTTTAGAGTGGGTGCTCTATAGTGTGTTGAATTGACTTGCAAAACCAAGTTGTACTAACTTTTTAAATTGTATTAAAATTGCTGCATTTTCGAACCCATGATCTGTGTGCTTTAATGCTATTGCAACAAGGCTATATTTATGGAGAGAACCAGCAAGGGCTCAAACCGAGGACCATCTTTCTGCGAGGCAACAGTGCTACCCACTGTGCCACCCACTCTACACATTTAGCTACAGAAACACATGGCATCGAACCAATAAGGTCACAGAATAATACATGGCATTTCTCTAGCTAGAGGCAAGACATTTTTTTTTACCATTAGTGCTGCATGGTACTTTCTTTCACCTCAATCCTTTAAATGCTATGTGACCTGGGTACAAAAATTTTGAAGATCTGAAGTGACACGCTCTGAAAAAAACTAATTCCCATGGCCACCCAGCAAGTGCAGCCCTGTACAGCCAGCGATTCCCCAAAAAACTACAATACTACACACATTTCTTCAAATGTTCGTGCGTACAGTATGACTTGTAGAAATGAGTTACAATCTGACTAAAGTGTGTTTTGTAACTTACAATGTTGAAATGAGTGACAGTTGCGTCTTAACCACAAGCCAGGAAAATATGAGAGCGCCAAGATTTAACATCATCTATTTCAAAGACTCTTAGATGAACGCTTCAGACGCCTCTTAATCCCCTTTTTAAATTAGACTTCATACTGTGATTCTCCACAGCTAAGCTCGCAAAAGCTATTAGCTGCTTTTTAGCTGCAGCATCATTATCATTACTCATATTTATGCTTATAGGTTTGTTCAAATTTGAGAATTGAATTTTAGTGCATAACTTGTCCCACACTTTATGCCATACAAACAAAATGCCTAAATATAATGAGATTTTTTTATGAATCGTGGCCATAATAAAACAGCTGAAGAAGCAGACAAACATCAAAGAGGAGACCTGACCTATTACTAAAGTGCAGAATATCATAGTAACCTGGGGTGGGGTCTGTTGCCAGGGTGCTCCGATAACCACTGTTTAGTTTGTCCTGCTAGCTCCTAATCCACTATCCAGCAAACCTAATTTAAAAGTTGGCACTTATTTTCATGCATATCATCATCATACTTTCCATTCTTTCCTTGCATATTCCACAACACGCTTCTCAGTCAGTTCGGAAAAATAGCAAAGGGGTTTTGTTACTGCACTATTCCCCCCAGATTCGTACTACACTTGACCAGACACACTTGCTTGGATTGGTTGACATTCGCTCAACATTGAAAGGGAGCCTATTAGTGAGCATTGGTTCAGGCATGAACAGAGGACACACTCGCAAAAGTACCGCAGAAGTGTGTGCGCATCCAGAAATGTGATCTGCGGGTGTAGTCTGCCACTGTTGAATAATTTAGTCTTGTTGCTGGAGACTTCTGCAGGAGAGATATTTGAACAGTGGGAGAGATCATTTCAGTGTTCACTTTCATTTCACAAGACTTAAGGCGGTCTGGATGGGCAACGGAGGCCTTTTCAGCTGTCATAAGTAGCAGTTGTAAGTCACAGTTCATTCCAATCAAGTCTTACAGAAACACCACTAGTCAATAACAGTTAAAGGGATAGTTCACCCAAAATAGAAAATAATGTCATTAATGACTCACCCTCATGTCGTTCCAAACTCGTAAGACCTCCGTTTATCTTCAGAACACAGTTTAAGATGCTTTAGATTTAGCTTGAGAGCTTGCTAGCCTTTCATGCTATATGGTTTACTGTCCATGTCCAGAAACATGGTCAGTTGCTCGCCAGAAATAAAAACATCAAAGTAGTCCATGTGACATCAGTGGGTCAGGTGGAATGTGTTGAAGCATCGAAAAAAACGTTTTTTTTTTTTTAAATTCCGACTTTATTCAGCATTGTCTTCTCTTCCGCGAGACTAAAGTCACGTGACTGCAGTGACGCGGCTGACGTATGACACGGCTGACGTGTTATCTGGTGCGCCCCAGCTGTTTTTTTTGTGCGCCAGGGCTTCGTTTACAGTCTGAGGGAGACGCTCACTGTAAGTTTGGAAAAAAAACTTTGCAAACATGTCTGAGGATAACACGTCATCCGTGTCACTGAAGCCACGTGACATTAGTATGACGCATGCGCTTCATAACAGACGGGGAAGAGAAGACAATGCTGAATAAAGTCGAAATTTTTGTTATTTTGGACCAAAGTGTATTTTCGATGCTTCAACACATTCTAACGGACCCACTGATGTCACATGAACTACTGTGATGATGTTTTTATTACCTTTCTGGACATGGACAGTATATCGTACATAGATTTTCAGTGAAGGGTCAACAAGCTCTCGGACTAAATCTAAAACATCTTAAACTGTGTTTCCTAAGATCAACGGAGATCCCACGAGTTTGGAACAACATGAGGGTGAGTCATTAATCTGTTAAGCGTCACCGTCCCGTATACGGGACACCTAAGTTTACTTCAATATTGTTGAGGTAAATGTTAATCTATCACTACAAACTATATATTGTTGGAAAGGTCTAAGCCTCTAGAATACATATTTCAGCAGTGTTTTATAAAATAAATTATGTAGGGAGAGTAATTGATTCATTTATGAAGAGAGTGCGCCTCAAAACATTTATATCCTGATAAATGTCACTGTCTCGCCAGTGGGGCGCCTACGTTTATTTCAGTGTTTTCCACGTGAATTCTTATCCAATCCTGACAAACTATATATCGTTTGAAAGCTCTAAGGGTGTAGTTTCCATTTATCATCAGAATGTTTGGAAAGAAATTACATAGTGAGAGCCATTTTCTAAAATGCCACAGGTTGAAAGGTGGGCCCATGTTGTTATTATATATTGGTAACACAAATACCCTATCTAAACCTAAAATATCTTGACAAACTATATATCATTGGAAAGCTCTAAGAGTGTAGTTTTCATATTTTATCACCATTTTGGAGAAATTATAACAGAGTAAGAGTCAGATGTAAAATAAAGCACGACAGAAACTGTATTTTGCTACACTACTTGTTTTTAATCATCAACGAACACCACAAACCACTCGGTGAGTATTACAGTTTTGAAAATGAACGTTAAGTGTTGTTTTAATGACATGTTTGTGCATGGCCCTTGACTTCCATTCATGAAGCAGTCAAGAGACGCTTCAAAACAAGTCAAAAAGTCAAGACACGACCCATTGTCAAAATTTCAGTGTCCATCACTGTAGTTCATCCAAAACAAACCAGAAATGAGACTCAAAGTGTTAAATACCGGAATTATCCTTTAACATTTAAAGGGCTGAACAGAAAACTAGGTATTTTTAATGGCATGCAGGTCTCAAGACCTCATACTGTCACCCACTGTCTATGTACATTTATAACTTCATCTTCCGCTTCACATCAGTTTACAATCTACTGACTAAAGACTTGTTTACCATGTTTACTTCGCAGTAGCATTAATAAATCAGGTTTTGTTTGCAACCTCGGACGTCATGTATTCCAAAGTTTATTAAAAGCATGGAATTTGCACGGTTTTCAATTTCACACTCATACAGCCAATCCCATTGTTAATCTATTACACCAGTGGTTTTCAAACTGGGGGCCGCGAGATGGTGCCAGGGGGGCCCCAGTTTTATGACATTTTATGAAATACATTAATTTATCATGAATTCTTTGTAATTAAACCTAAAAAATAAGGCTACAAACCAAAAGCACTACTTTTTTGTATTATTTAATGTTTTTTTTTAATTAAAATGTTGAGTTTTATAACAAAATTCACAAATTTTCTTTGGGGGGCCGCACGCTGAAAAAGTTTGGGAACGACTGCATTACACCACACGTGTTTATAGTCGGGGTACCCTTTAAAGGGGACATTTTACAGATTTTTAAAGATGTCAAATAAATCTTTGGTATCCCCAAAGCATATATGTGAAGTATAATTTATTAAGTATGTAAGTGTGAGCAAAAATGTGCTGTTTTGGGTGTGTCCTTTTAAATGCAAATGAGCTGATCTCTGCACTAAATGGCAGTGCCGTGGTTGGATAGTGCAGATTAAGGGGCGGTATTATCCCCTTCTGACATCACAAGGGGAGCCAAATTTCACTTACCTATTTTTTCACATGCTTGCAGCAACTAGTTTACCAAATCAAAGTTACTGGTTTGTTCTTTTAAACATTTTCTAGATTGATAGAAGCACTGGGGACCCAATTATAGCACTTAAACATGAATTTTCATGTTGGATTTTCTTTTCAACAAGAGTTCCATAAGAATCTGAAAACATCTGATTAAGAATAGATGTCACTTCAGGCATCTGATGATGTAATTGGTAAAATCTTAGACTTTGGCATCCATTGAGTTGCTGGTTCAATTCTCACAACCTGTAAGTCTGTGAAAGTGTGCCCTCTGGCAAGACATTATGAATCTTCATACCTATCGATTCATTTGGTAAAATAACACCATACAAAAGATACGAATACACTGGACAAGCTCCAACTCCATAACGTCACTGTAACATGACAAAGAGCTCTTAAGACGGCAAACAATGAACTATTTAAATAGATTATAGAAGTAAATTGAGGTCTCATTACATTGCAAGGCGTACTTCACAGCTCTTTAGAGCGAGTTTTATGAGGATGAACGAACTGTGAGCCTCAACCCTGTTTGATCTGACTAGCAACAGCCTTGGAATGATAAATCCTATATACGCAGTGTCAGCACAACTTAGCTTAACCCATCCCTGTGGGACAGGATGGAAGGTGGAGAGAGAGAGAACGCGAGTAGGCACTACATAATCCTACACACGTAACCCAGCTCACTTATCTCTGTGGGAATGGAGATTCGTGGTGCGGCTGAAATATAATATGACCATATCTTCCGGGCCAAACAGCTAATATTGGCTTTTATAGCTTTGGTTCTTCACAGAATGAGTGGTCTTCGTGCATCAAATTGTAATTTACCCTTCAAAACATGTTTTTGTGACTCACAACAGAAGATCTAAAGTGTTGATGCCAGTCTTAGCCCACGGGCCCACGCTCCCACACCAGCCCACCGAGCTGTTCCTCCCAACGCACCCCTGAGTGCTTGAACGATATACAAAATGTGCATTTCTCAACCCAACAGAGTCTTAAAGCAGTCTTATAAAAAGTGCCCAACTTACAACAAGCTGACCAACTAAACCAGCTCATTTTCAGCCAGGGAAACACACGAACGCATACAGATAAATGCAGGTTATAGATACACAGCGTTTCTCACACCTCGCTGACACCATTAAGTGGGCGACGAATACTGATACAGAGAAATCATGTAGGTAACCATTAGTGTGTCTGTTTGCCCACAGTAGTGTAGGTGTTAACACAGTATGATCAAGTGACTAAGTATGTTAGCGTATGTTACCGTGCATGAGTCTGCTTTGGATGTTCGCCTGCGATATCCCGTAGGACTCTCATTTCCGCAGCTCAAATGCTCATGAATGGCTTCATTAGGCTCAGTCTGTGATCACTTAACAATAAAGACAACCACATAAGAAATGACAAGAGCATAAACCTGCCACGAATAGCTTGTACTCACGCACCATCAAGAGAGCCACACGGGTGAAAAAGTCGAACACCTTGGCGAGACCCAGGTCATCATGTTCACACCATCTTGGATTTTTGGAAGTTCTCAAAAGGACCAAAAACTTGTCAAAAACTAGTCCAAAATCGACCTGCTCCTATTAGAGACAAAGAAAATTCCTTTGAGCTTAGCGCGAGCCTGTTGCTACAGCTCGGCTGTCCGAAGCGAACTCCCAGAATGATTCAGCACCGCCCATAATCTTCAGTTCACCTGTGTCTGATCACAGAAAATGTGTCCGGATCCGACCTTATGGATAACAGCTGATGAATGCAGAACAGCCCAGGCCAGTTTTTAAAAGAAAGGGATTGAAAAAAAACTGAGAAAGGATGGGAAAATATGCTTGGAAGAGTGATGCTGAGAGGAGTTATCTGCAGTCTTGAGGGCGACTGCCAGGTACCGGCGCATGCGCCGATAACATTCATCCTCCCCATACACACGCTCAAACGTTCACTCATCAGCGGGGCGGACAGATGCACCCCCTCCTCCTCCTCATCCTTTTTTCTCCCACTCGATAGCAGCTATTCATCAGCATCTCTCTCTTTCGCTCTGAAAGTTTTTCTCTCCGTTCAGAGTCTCTCTTGTGGGGTCGGCATATTGTTTTGAACCTCTGCTTTAAGTCTTTCAACAGAACACGATTAGTGGCACGAGAGATTTCTTAATATTAAAACTAAGGCACATTTTACAATTTCACAGATAAAATAACAGCATACATCAGAATAATTTTATGTGCACTATCCCTTTAAGAATTATAGAAATGTACACCAAATGAAAATGAGCCTGTGTTCATTAGCCAGTATTATATTTTGTGGCTTTATATTCATGTTTAATATGAAGCCACTGCTTCAAGCGTTATGAGAGCTCATTGTGTGTCTGAACTTGAGAGGTGGATTATGAAACATTTGCCAGCTTTAAAAAGCCAGAAAACAGATTGACTGAAACTGCTGAGCTCTTCCTTACACCCTGTGTTCCTGTTTCTCTGAGTAGACAGAAGTGTTGCCGTCACTGCATCACAGATAAGGACAAAGTGCTTAACTTGGGTGTGCAAGTGTAAGAACAGATTGCCATGATATATTTCAACGAATGTTAATATATACACTACAACCAAGCGTAACAAGTTATAAAAGCAGTAACAATGTCATGTACACATCACTTCATGCCGTAATTGATGTTTATAAGCAATCTTATAATTTGCAAATCACATTAACACAAAAATAATTGTGAAAATGTTCACCCCAAAACCCTTTTTTTAAATTTGAGGTCACAATGGCTTGGCCTAACATACTCAAATGTCTCCAATTATAATAATGATGGCAGATGTAATACATGATCTAAAACATGTGACTTAAGGAAAATAGTTTTCATCTATAGATTAACATACAGTCATACAGGGTCAATATAGTTGGGTCAATGACGAAACGGTTTGGCAAGATAAAAAACGGTTTGGCAAGATGAGAATTTTTTTTACGTAATTTTATGCAATAAAAAATTACATTTGCACCATTTTTATAAAAGTTAAGACTGAATGTACCTGAAAATGTCAAATGGTGTAACCGCTAATTGTGCCAAAGAATAATAAATAATAATTATTTTATCCACCTTGATGGCATGTAAGCGTAATTATCAAAAATAAGAGTTATTTCTAAATGTAAATTTGAATTTGTTTTTGTAATATTTGCAAAATTTGTACATATGCTGAAAACTAGGGATGCACCGAATATTCGGCCACCGAATATTTTAAGACTTTTATCACCGAAACAATACGGTCTAAATGTTGTGATGACGCAAACAGAAACTGCGGCCTGCATGTGCTTGTCTGAAGCAACATGTCTCGGTGTGGATGTATTTAACAGCAAAAGGCACTAAAGTGAGCAGCTTTCTGTACGCACATGCGGTTGAATGTGTCCGGTCCAGCTCCAGTCAAACGTGATCATCCCTATGCCCTTCAAATATCAGAACTCTTGATGTGTAAAGTATAGAGAGAGTTGCACTAATGTGTCTCATACTGTAGTCCACTAACATGCATTTGGTGAATAAAGCAATGAAAAACAACGTAACGTTTTTATGTGGAGCGACTGGAATTCGCCCTCCTTCTGTGCGTGCACGCGCGTTTAAGTGCACTCAGTAGTGCATACACGGAGAGACGCGTTTCAAAAAGCACATACAAACAAAATTATCTCCACAGTATTCTTTTTCTAATAAAAACATTTGCTTATGTCTTAAGTGTACGTCTAGATTATAGTCAGAAACCAGTCTGTGCTTATTTGGACTTAAAGAGACAGTAACCTCAATTAACCTACTTAAGTCTGTGTCATTAATGTTAATCAAACAACCAAAGACGAAGAGAAATCACTTCTGTAGCTCTAAAAATAATAATAATAATATTTAATTCATTTAATTCATAATGCTAATTTCAGACCTTACTTAATGTGCAACTTAGTTTTTTTTAAAAATGTTTGCACAGTGATACCCATAAATGCAGTGGTACTAATAATTGGCATAATCATTTCTTTCAGTGTTTCGGTTCTCAGACTTGGTTTCCTCTTTTTCGGTTTTTCGTTTCGGCCGAGAATTTTCATTTCCGTGCATCCCTACTGAAAACAGCTTTGTTTTCTAAATAATCTTTGACAAATGATGTAAAAATGTATGTAAAAATCATATTACACTAAACTAGATGAATATATTTTATTCCACATTTTTTAATGAATATATTTATATTTTAATAAAAAAAAATACTAGTTCCAGCAATTGAGACAGACCGGTTACACCACATTGACATTTTTGCAATTATCCTCCAAATATTCTTTCAAAATGAAATAAAACCAGACATTTTCTAAAAAAAAGAGAATGTATGCAAGTAATCTGCAAATTTATTTTAAAATTTTAAGCCTTTTACATTTAATTTATCCATACAGACACAAAATAATTAATGTCACGTCATTGACCCAGTTATCTGCCAAATATTCTCACATTATACCAATGCAGGGTTTAAAAAACACAACAAGTCTTTTTGGCTAAAGCAGGGTCGGTAACACTTTATTTTAAGGGTCCATAATAATGCATTATTAAGTTGCATTATATAATTCACTCGCGACATTTGTCTTTTAAATAACACCATGCTGCATGTGCACGAGTAGTAGGCGAACGTGCACGCTCAGTATGCTTGGCATTTTCAACTTACGTGTTTGCTCGGACAAGTAAAATTCTCTCTCTCTTGCCCATCGAAAACATTAGTCATACTATTTATTTACATAGCAATTAATTATTTTCTTACCCATAGTTATTGGGTAATATAGTCTTACTATATTTTTAGTCATTCATTAAGTACTGTCTTATTAATGGTTAATTAAATGTAATTGTTAATATAGTATAATTAATCCTTAATTAATGCCATACTAATGCATTATCATGGACCCCTAAAATAAATTGTTACCGGAAGGGTCGAATAGCTCGGTTGATGTGAACCAAATCTAGTGCAACATTACAACATACTGTAGCTAGACCCCTACAGCAACAAAAAGTAATTGAGAGCCACATACTGAAGAGATTATATAATGAAAGTTGATTACGGCTACAAAAAAACAACAGCAGCTGCAGTTTTGCTTATCTTCTCTGGCTAAACTACATGAATGTAGCTCGACATCTGCACCTAATTCAAGAATGAAATATAGCCTGAATAAGAATGACTCTTAACTCGGCTGCAAAGTATACTTCCAACCATTAGTAACCTAAAGAGTATGATGAGCGGATTCTGGGCTGCAGGACTGTGGCCTTTCAGGACCGGAGTCGAATAACCCTGTAGAGATCTTCCATCAGTTGTACTCCAAATGAGACACTAGCACGTGAAACTACAGTATAAGTTAAGCCAAACCTGGCAGTATACACTTTTAAAAACTCGACTCTTGATTCTTTTGTAACGTATCCATTCGTACTGTAGCCCCTCAATAAGGCAACTACGCCAAGGTATAATAAATGAGGCACCTGGAATTACAATAAATTCGCACAGTGGGGTCGGTGCAAGAAGTACTTCAGCATTCTTTGGAGGACTGGCCTTATGTTTTGTTTGAGATGAGAGGTATACCTTGGCCTTGGAATGATGAAGTTTTACAGCCGAGCATCTCCAAATGTAGATCAACATGCTGGCTTTACTACAGGGATATGCTCTATAGCCAGGGGAGAATTGGAGTACGTGGTCCTATACTCCTCCATATTAATGAACCCCATCTGGCACACAATTCAGCCGGGTTGGGCGAAGAGCCAGGCGCTGTCAACAAGCAGGGATGGTGACAGCAATGTAGATGCGCAAAGTTGCAGATGGGCGGAGGGAGAAGATAAAGAGAGCACGTTTGGGCTCTGCTAAACAAATTAAAGGTTTACGGTTTTATAAGCTATTACTTAAAAAATAAACTTGATAAAAACATGTTTTATCAAAAAATTAGTTTCATCCAACTATTGTGAGACAGACTTAGCATCTAGCAAAGCTGCCTTGCATTGATGCACAAACCCAAATTTTGGTCCCCCCATGTTTCACATTTCCAACAGTAAAACAGTACCGGATTGTCCGAGACAGGCCTAAGCATACATCACACTCTTTGACTGTTTATAAAAAGCATGCAAACAGAGGAACTAACATAAAAAGTGTACTTTTATAGTACGCATCACTTTTATAGCAAACTCCCCAAATTAAAGCCAGTCATGAAACTTTATTATGAAGTTTCTCAATATATATAATTAATTACACAATAAAACCTTCCACAGCTGCAGACAAGCTACAGACAAAACATTTCCTGCGGTTTCTACAGAGCCTTACATCATATATTCAAACAGCAAAAGGGCTCACGGGCCTGTGTTACTGCTGTGAGCTTTTTGAGACGGTTAGTATTCAACTCGCAGCGTTCGAGGGGTCTAACCATCAATCGCCCTGCGACATGTGCTTTTTCTCCAGCATCGAGTTATTTGCTGTGCTTTGGAAGTTGCAGGGTGTGCAGATCTAATTTATGGCAAATATATTCAGCAGAGAGAGACGCATTTGCATCTAGCTGAATACCAAACGGTAAAAAAGAAAGAAAACGTTACAGACATCGGCAACTACACGGGCGTACAGTATGTAGCACAAGGAGATCTGCAAAGCGTGGAGGGCCAACAAAACCTTGTGGAAATATTCCAGGCTTGGGGGCGGGATCAAAGATGGTACAACAATACAGCTGTAATACAAAACAGACCAAACCACGGACAGCACAACAACAGAACTAAGATGCATTGTTTGGAAACATCATCATGTGCATAGCAGAAAAGTTTCTTTGAGGCCTATAATGAAGAAGGACCATAAATTGTAAGTCTAATGAAGTTAAGAATTTGTTTCTGGGTCTAGAGAGAGGTCTCCTCGAAGTCGAGTTAGGCAGGTCCAGGACTTCCAGGGTCTCCAACTCTCTCAGCCGTACCGACCGGGGCGCGCCCCCTGCTATCCTGGTGGAGGTGTGAAAAGGTGCTATCGGATAAATGGGGAGCACGCTGCTTCTTGGACTTTTTTTGAGCGATTGAGAGAAGGACTTACAAGTACCTTGTGGCAGGCGTCCTGGCCCTTTGCTTCCTTTCATGTAATGACACAGTGACAGACAATTTGAACCGGAAAAAATTACTGATTCACTGCCACAGAAACTGCTTCTTATGCCCAAACACTCAATCCCACTACAAATGCTTTATTGATATTTAAATCACTAAAGAATCTTTTTTTTTTTCAAATTATTCTGTTGAACTAATTTGTTAACAACAATGGGACAACTTGAAATTACAAATATGTACAGTAGGTGATATTATGACATTTCACAAAGTCTTGATTTTGTTTTTGGGGTCTGCTAGAATACATTTACATGATTCAAAGTTCAGAATACGTGTTATTTTTCTCATACCGTACAATAATATAGCATCTTTTCACCCTCTTCCTTAAATGCTCTTGAAGCATCCCATCCAAAACCCTCAGTCTAGTCCAATTGGTCAAGTCTGTTGTGATTGGCCACTTTAAGCACGTTTTGGAAAGCCACACTCCTTACAATAACCATAAGCTCCAGTTTTCAGGTGTAAACACTAACGGTACATTTACACGAGGCGTAAGCGTTAATGCTTGACGGAAGGTGTGTCTGAAGTGTGGCCAACAGCCAATCATAGTGGCCGCAACACATGCGCTTGCATGAACGTAATTGGCTGGCTCTGCACGAGGGTATTTCCATAAGGTGGTCTGATTGGTTGACACGAGCCTAGGCACTTGAAAAGTTGAGAAATGTTGAACTTCAGCTGCGAGCAAATGCAGTGACGCGACGCCGACAGATCCACAATTCAGTTCGGCAACGCATGAAGTCACATAAATTAAAAGCGTTAACGCTTACGCCCCATGTGAATGTCCCGTAACAATTGCATCAGTTTCGGCTTACAATTCAAGCCAGAATCTGTTAATAAAAAAATGCAGATGAATAAGCGGACGGATCAGATCCATCTTTGCAAACACGACTTGGACAGAAATATTGTATGTGTATTACACAAAATAGCGTTCACATCAGATGTTCAGTCCTAAAAGTGATTATTAGGGGATAGAGGAAAAGACAGAATAAGGGATATTGTGAAGAGCATTAGCACCAAAATAAGCACAACAGGACCCCTTTAATAAAAATAACTATCAAATACAAAATATGTTCTGTTGTTATATAGGGCTGCAATGATTCATCGTGTGTGTGTGTGTCCCATTAAAAATGCCTCTGAAATCGATTCAGAATCGATTCTGAATTGTTTCTGTGTTTCATGCACAACTTGTTTGTGTACTACGGCATTTGGTCAGTAGGAAGTCCTTATCAATCTAAAATCCTTATTAGGCAGAGTAGTTTATAACATGCATTTAAAAAGTAACACTCGTTAAACAAAATCATTTAAAATATTCTTTATTATCATAAAAATACCTGATACTATTGGAAGAACAGCTATATAAATATTCCTATAGACATTTCCTAGAATAGCATTTGTAATGCTACTTCTTCTGTGGCACAAAGGGAGTTTCTGCACAAGAGCGCCCCCTGGCTTTGCGAAGTGCCTGGATTTCACCGTAATTCATTGAAATTCATTTTTTTGAGAAAACGCACATTTGCCCAATTAATCGTTGTTATTTTATTACTATATTTTATAGGAAGTGATTCAAACATGTCTGTTTATCTAGTAAAGAAAATTAAGACTTCCTATTGCTAAGAATCATAAAACTAAAATGTAGATTTTATAACCACATCATTATCTGCTGCACCATGTCATCTGAATCATTTTAAATGAGATCATTAGTTCAACGTGGCCGTGAATCATAGCATCTCCAGTATCTATAATACCATGTGATTTTGTCATTCCTTAAACAGGAAAGTTCAAACGACTTTACGTTTATTTAAACCTGTCACAGTAATGCCACCCTAAATTGCCTCTTTTAAGCTTTCAGGGAAGTTAGAAGCCCTGGAGAAAACATGACTCAGTCTGCCAACGGAGAGGCATGAATTTCACCAAGAGCTAAACCTCAGTCGATACGAGGGCTTTCTGAGAAGTGTGAGCTGCCTTTGATACAAATCTCACTCTGTCTGAGGTGAATAGTGGGTCTGTTGGGTGACTCACACTTGGCAACGTTTAGACCGAAGCATCGGACAAAACCAAGATATGGAGGAAAGCCGGTGTGTGTTTGCATGTATACGTTGTGCAGCCACACTCCAGTGAAAAACAAACAGCAAACCGGACACACACATACACTACCCTCATCTATCAAACCTAGATGTGACTGTAAGACCAAGATCTACTACAAAAACACTAAAAGAACGTTCACAAAGATCTCCACCAGTGAGACCCGCTGACATATCTGAGCTCTTAAATGGAGGAGAAAAAAAAAACAGAGTCAACAAGCAGAATAAGGAGTCCTGTGTGGTACACAGATTCTCTTTAAACTCTACACCAGGGGAAAAAAGCCTTAAGCCTAATTTCACTTCAACAGCTGCTTCTGACTATTAAGATCTCTTCAATGAAAGCCTCAAGTCTCTGAGCTAAAGTACACACACACACACACACACACAGAAACACACTTAGCCTCTTCTAAAAATGTACAAAGTCAATATAAAAAGTCAATATGCTTGAGAGGCTTGAGTCACGCCTCCAGCTTCTTCTGATTGGTCCAGCATATTACAACTGACACTGATTTATCGAACTGCTTTTGATTTGACACTCCATCTTAAAATGCCACATAAATGCTACATGGTGTGATGCACTGAAAAGATGAAAAACTTTCAAAAAAGATGCACAGTTTAAAAATTATTTAAAGGGATAGTTCACCCAAAAATAAAAATTAAGTCAACATTTACTTACTCTAATGTTGTTACAAATATATATAAATTTCTTTGTTCTGATGAACATAGAGGAGAAAGATATGTTTGTAACCAAACCGTTCATAAGCCCCATTCACTTCCACAGTATTCTTTTTTCTCACTATGGAAGTGAATGGGGCTCATGATCGGTTTGGTTACAAACACTCCTAAAAAATAGGTTCATCAGATCAAAGAAACGTATACAGGTTTGTATCAAAATGAGAGTAAGGAAAAAAATGATGACAGAATTTCTATTTTTGGGTGAACTATCCCTTTAAGTTTAAATCCTATATGTAAAGCCTAAATGTAAAGTGTACAGAAAGTCACGTGACCTTAAAGGGGCCATGGCACAAGACTTTTTTAAGATGTCAAATAAATCTTTGGTGTCCCCAGAGCACATATGTAAAGTTTTAGCTCAAAATACCATATAGATAATTTATTATAGCATGTTAAAATTGCCACTTTGTAGGTGTGTGCAAAAATGTGCCATTTTGGGTGTGTCCATTAAAATGCAAATCAGCTGATGAAATTCAAACACAATTGTGCTTTTCTCTGCACTAAATGGCAGTGCTTTGATTGGATAGTGCAGATTAAGGGGTGGTATTATTATAATAAGAGCTCCTTATGACATCATAAGGAGAGCCAAATTTCAACCACCTATTTTTTCATGTGCTTGTAGAGAATGCTTTACCAAAACTAAGTTACTGGGTTGATCTTTTTTTACATTTTCTAGGTTGATAGAAGCACTGGGGACACAATCATAGCACTTAAACATGAAAAAAGTCAGATTTTCATGCCATGGCCCCTTTAAAGGATCCTGTGGTGTTATTTTTTTCTAATAAAAGTAGACTTACTGCTGTTTCGATTCTTGCGGTTGGATTTGCCGCCGAGCAGCATCTTCAGACTGTTCCTGAACATGGCTGCACAGTTTTGGAGCTATAGGGAAACCTGGAGAGATAGAGACAAAATAAAAAACTATGTAAAAACCAAAGCAAGAAAAAAACATGTAGCAGCTGTCTTCGAACCTGAATTAATAATAAAGACAGAGAGTCAGAAAGGCAAATAGAGATAGCAGACAGACACACATGTAGGGGTGCACGGGGCAAAAACTAACGCGGGGTTAGTTGTAACACGGACTGTTTACATTGTTGCACAAGGTTGAGCGTTTTGATTTTTTTTCACGCTGCCAAAAGATGATCTCTCGCTAATTATTAGAAATGTATAATGTTTTTCCATAGAGTAATTGATGAAAGAGTGTTTTGGACGCATGCAAGTAATTTTTTCATCATATGTTTTTTTTTCGGTTTCTAAGTTGGGTGTGTAAGATACCAAATCCAATGCTATATCATATTAATCAGTGTCTTGTTGACTTAAACATAGCATTGTTTTGAAATATGTCTGCAGCTCTTAGCAACATTTTTGGTGGTCTGGAAAATATTTTGACCCAGCTGGGTTAATCGTAACATTTTGTTACAACTAAACCCTCAGCACTTACTATATGAAAACTGCTAACGTTAGCGTAATTCGCTAACACACGAATGATTGCTGGCTGCCAACAAAATAAATGTGCCTGTCTTATCAAAAATCGTGTGTCAAATACATTTTTGTTCATATCTTTAATATTGATTGTATAAGGTCACGTCAAAGATTGAAATCATAATAAAATGAATGGCTAAAATCAGACTTTGATGCTAATTATCTCAGAATTTGATTTTTAAACTGTAGTATGGTTATTACAGACTGGGTCACATATAAAAAAACATTTTTTGTCATAATGGTGCTGCTTTTTCTCACTTATATAGACATTTGTATTCATTTATAATTGAACTATTGTTAGAAAAGGGATGGATGAATGAATACAGTGTGGTATTATAGACAGATGTATAAACAATATCCACTTCAAGTATATAGACAAAATAGTATTGAAATATTTACCTGCAAACTTAATTTTTAGCAAATGTTAACTTACAACTAACCCCCTGCCTGTTACAATTAACCCCATCTATGGGGTAAGTTGTAACGTTTGCACTTTTGTCACGTTTGGTATAATTGTCCAGGAATGGTAAGTACTAGAAACAAACTTCAAATGTTCATTTGTAGCAGAGATGTGTGTGTTGCTTGTGTAAAAATATAATTAATCAAACTCAAATATTTTTTAGATGATTGAGCCAAAACAAAAAACGTTAGGTTGTGCCCCGTTCTCCCCTACATATTGATACAGAAGATAGAAAGACTCGTACAACATTGATACATACAGCACACTCTCATATAAAAGGTACAAAAGCTGTCACTGGGGGCGGTACACATTTGTACACATTACCTAAAGGGTGCATATTAGAACCTCAAAAGGTGCATATACTGATACCTCATATCTGTACCTAATGGTAAATTTCTAATAGGTACCATTCCAGTGAGAAATGTTGTTTTCTGACATTGTAGAGAAATAGATATATACAGTAGACAGACAGACAAAGGATTGATCAGGTACCTGTGATATGCATGCTTTTAAGTTTTAAACCCATATATAAAATCATTATCATCACTAATTATCAGAATCATTATTTTCTCCGGCTATCATTCCCAGTCACAAAGAAAACGTGTGATCTCTTTGAAAATGCAGCTCGACTAGTGACGTTCACATCACACATCGACTGTGAAGCTTAGACAAAGAGACACTGAAGGGATTTGGTAAGCTTGTGTGATTATATGTTTCAGGTATAGAGCCTTGAGCCTGTTGGAACGCTGGAGCTGATAATGAGTTTCATTCGTGGGTTTCGTCATTCTTCACTAGATTATTTTAAGACTCACTCGACACCCACACTGCGCAGGGCTCACACCCCGATGCTGTTAATTACTGCTTCATGTATGAACATTGTGTGTGTGTGTTTATATGTGTGAGGATAGACACACTCTTTGTTCTACTGTTACTCGTCGAGACATTCATGTCTTTCTGGTGAAGTATTTATCTTGTATGCAGTAAAGCTGTATGACTGCTATGAATATCAATGGGATTACGTTTTCCTCTTTTCTCTGGTTGGTCTTTTTGCCGTTTGAAGAGAATTTACATGGAGAACATTGGACATTTGCATGCGTGTGGAGATGTGGATGTTTGTATGTGTGTATTCATAAATTGAATAGAATAGAGTATTAAATATGTATGAAGGGCACTCTAGGTACAATGCAACATAATTCAGGGACAGGTGGTTGGCAGTAAGTCTGAGGGTTATTTAAAGCTGCAATTCATAACTTTTTTTTAGTTAAATAAAAAGAACATAAAAATCAGTGTTCAAAGCCATCTCTCTCTTGATTCACAATGTTAAATTTACAATAATGATTTATTGGAAGCAAAACAACCCTCCGTATACGTCACTAAGAAAAGTGCGTACCTACGCTGATACTCTCTCCTGAATGCATTCTAATGGATCTTTTCCATTGCATAGTATTTCATTGCTCTATTAGCGAAGTGTATTTTTAATTTGGCCACACTATGAGATACAATTGCGCAACTTTCTCTAGAGTATGAACACTAACCTAAATTATTATTAGGAACACCATACTAATACTGTGTTTGACCCCCTATCGCCTTCAGAACTGCCTTAATTCTACGTGGCATTGATTCAACAAGGTGCTGAAAGCATTCTTTAGAAATGTTGGCCCATATTGATTGATAAGATAGCATCTTGCAGTTAATGGAGATTTGTGGGATGCACATTCAGGGCACGAAGCTCCCGTTCCACCACATCCCAAAGATGCTCTACTGGGTTAAGATCTTGTGACTGTGGGGGCCATTTTAGTACAGTGAACTCATTGTTATGTTCAAGAAACCAATTTGAAATGATTCGAGCTTTGTGACATGGTGCATTATCCTGCTGGAAGTAGCCATCAGAGGATGGGTACATGGTGGTCATAAAGGGATGGACATGGTCAAAAACAATGCTCAGGTAGGCTGTGGCATTTAAATGATGCCCAATTGGCACAAAGAGGCCTAAAGTGTGCCAAGAAAACATCCCCCACACCATTACAGTGATAACAAGGCATGACGAATGCATGTTCTCATTCTGTGTACGGCAAATTCTTACTCTACCATCTGAATGTCTCAACAGAAATCGAGACTCATCAGACCAGGCAACATTTTTCCAGTCTTCAACTGTCCAATTTTGGTGAGCTCGTGCAAATTGTAGCCTCTTTATCCTATTTGTAGTGGAGATGAGTGGTACCCGGGGGGGGGGGGCTTCTGCTGTTGTAGCCCATCCGCCTCAAGGTTGTGTGTGTTGTGGCTTCACAAATGCTTTGCTGCATACCTCGGTTGTAACGAGTGGTTATCTCAGTCAAAGTTGCTCTTCTATTAGCTTGAATCAGACGGCCCATTCTCCTCTGACCTCTAGCATCAACAAGGCATTTTTGCACACAGGACTGCCGCATACTGGATGTTTTTCTCTTTTCACACCATTCCTTGTAAACCCTAGAAATGGTTGTGCGTGAAAATTCCAGTAACTGAGCAGATTGTGAAATACTCAGACTGGCCCGTCTGGCACCAACAACCATGCCACACTCAAAATTGCTTAAATCATCTTTCTTTTCCATTTTGACATTCAGTTTGGAGTTCAGGTGATTGTCTTGACCAGGACCACACCCCTGAATGCATTGAAGCAACTGCCATCTGATTGGTTGATTAGATAATTGCCTTAATAAGAAGGTGTTCCTAAAAATCCTTTAGGTGAGTGTACATCTAGAGTAGGGCTGCACAATAAATCGCATGTGATTGTCATGCGCATCTAGTCAGTAATATCGGTTCCTTGATTAGTAGTAAATCGTCATCATCTGCAGCATTTACTACACAAAGCAGTAGTTCACTAACAATCGGGGCAATTTCGCATTAATTATTGCGGTATGATAATTTTCCCATAATCGAGCAGCCCTATTTAATTCTAAGCATTGTTATAATATTCGTATATAGTACCCCTACCCCCAAAGAATTCATTCAATTCATTTGTTTACCCAAGCATAGATTTTTATATACTAGAAAATAATTACCAGCGTACCAGCATAGGGCACAAATGCAATATCTGTTTATTACTACAGCAGTTATAAAGCTTTGGAGTGTTTGCAAGTGAGACTAAGCAAACTGTATAGTCTCAAATTAATGCTGATGTAGAAAAGCACGGTTCAAGACAGGTTAAAAGACGACAAGAAAAAGATGGATGAAGAGACAGAGGCGTGTAACGTCTTTTGAATATAGATGAGCGAGAAACTGCAGGGTGACCTTATCCTGAGGCCAGGCTTCTGCAGATGATGAGTAACAGAGAAGACGTAACTCCGCTTGGAGAGTGAACCGTGTCTAACCATAAGAACAAGAAGACTGATGCTATTCCCCAAAGCGGTTTCTCGCACTCAGACATACGACTTAATGAGGCCCTGATGTCTGTAGAAAAGCTGACAAAGTAATGAGACACTTGGATTCAAAGTTGCAAAGGTAAAAAAGGGTATCTGCAATGCAGCAATCCTTCTGTCTCTTTATAAGCATTACATTGATTCAAATGACTTGTCCAAACACTTTAGGAGGTATGGTGGAGTGCACATATAACCAAAGTTTATAATACTTTTAAGGTGTTTTCTGCTATCCTACAGTGCACAACATTCGACCTACCTTTAACATTGTGTTCTTTAAAAGAAAGTGAAATGGGTTTAAAACAACATGAGAGTGCCGAAATAATAACAATTTTCATTTGGGGTGAACTTACCCTTCAGGTGCAAAATCTCATTTAAATCACTCTAAATGCTGTAATACTTTAGGAATTCATGTTTTTTAAATCATTCTCCTGCGCATGTTTCTAGCTAAAACTTAATTTCACTCTTACAATGGGAAATTAAACACATCTTGAAATCGTCGTCATCTTAGAAAAACAATGTCAAACAATTTAGACTTTTAAGCATGACATGCTAAACAGATTACAAAAATCCAGAAAAAAGTCATTCAAAATGTTGATGCCTTTCTTTGTTCAGTTGAGAAGAAATTAAGTTATTTGAAGAAAACCTTACAAGATTTTTCTTAATTTAATAGACTTTATTGGAACCCAACAGTTTACAGTTTCAATGGCTATGTTTACATGCACAAGATTTTGTCAATCCGACTGAATTTAATACAATTGAAGGTTATGACGATACAGTTTACATGCACCACAAACATTGCAATCTGATTTAAATGTTCGTTTACATGTACATTATATAGAATCCGAACCGAAAGTCTGTGCAAGCGCACAGCCAGGGTTGCCAGACTCGCGTATCAAAACCATCCGAATGGACGTTCAAAACAAGCCCAAATACCAAAAACTTAGCAACGAAATAATTTAATCTTTAACCCGCAGAAAAAAACAACAGGTGAAACTGTTTAAACAGTATCCCAAATCTAAACTCAAAAAAGCAGAGGACTTGGCAACGCTACGTTGCGGACGGCATATCTCGTTGGAGTTCACGCTTTATCTCTGTATAAAAGTCAAAACTGAGTTGAAGTTGTTCTTAAAAAGTTTTCAGATATAGGTGATGAAAACACACTTTTCAAAAGGCACAACGCTATTTTATTGCTTTGTCCCAATGAGTCAAAGAAACACGTTCAGCTTCATTGAGTGTGTTAATACCGCCTAGCCGAGGGGGGCATATGTGTTATTGTCCAACTAGATAAGATCAATAAAAGTAGGAGTAATCATGTGGGGTGGAATAAATGAAATACATGCATAAATACTGATAAACTTTATAAATTGTACTGCACAATTTTTCGGACAAGGTTTAGATTAATCCGGGACAAGGCCTTGAAACCGCCCCTGTAAGTTGATTTGAATCAAATGCTACCAAATGCATAAATCTAATATAAATGTAAACAGTGAACAAAAGATACAACATATGTTTTCTCAAACACCTGAATTCTCATTATGTCTGATTGATAGTATAGACATCTGCAATCAGAGCAGGGTGCGGAAATAAAGCTTCCTCAAATCTTACACACCTGCAAAGGCGTGCAACATCAAAATAATGAGATTTACACACTCTATCAGTTCCAAAATTATCCTCATCAAACCAAAGACAGTCTGAGACTTTCTAAACCTGCCATCAGTTAAGAAACAGATTGCTTCATTAGATTCAAAGCAGCCCGAGGAAGAAACCCAGGTTTTAATTCACTGAAAAAAACAACAAAGCACAGACTAGCTCTGAAGGTATCCAGTCAAAAGTCATCAGCTTGAATCACGATGATGGAATCTTCCAGACCGATGGGCCACAGCAGGTGGGTTGCCATGTCAGTTGTAAAAAATCTGGTATAGAGCTGTGGCTTGTAATTCTACAGTCGTTTTTTCTCTGTACATTGCAGGTTGTTTTAAAAAAGGATTGTGCACGAATGGTCGAATATTCAATCCGCATTAAAAATTTGAGTAGAAAAAATCTTATTCAAATTAGGACTGGGCAAAAAAAAATTTTATTCATCGTTTTTGTTTTTAATGTAGTCGATTCAAAATCGATTCTTTAAGGCCACAAATCGATTTTTTCCATATGCATTTCCGGAAACATTGAACGTAAGATTAACTTTAATCTGATTACTAGTCTTCTCCACTCGACTGTTCTGACTTTTTTCAGCATACATTTTTCATCTTGCATCAAAATTGTATTTTATTTAACATAATTGTATGCATTTGAAAATTAGACATTGGTTCTGTTTTAATGTACCCAAGTGTACCTAAAATACAAGAGTTTAATATACAGGTGTGTGGCTCTTAAAGATGCCGTTTGTATTATTTGCGCCGCTGAATGGCGCCACATCAAACAACAACAATGATGTTGTTTACTGACGCTCTGAAGCAGCGTGGAATTATGGGATTTGTAGTCTTTAACTCAACCGCTGATGGCCATCAATCAGACGAGAACGAGAAATCACGTTGATGGATTAGCTAATCAAGTCTTATAAATGTTGCGTTTGATGACATCGTTTATTTCATTATGTAAGTTTATATGTGATGTTCAAAACGAAATTTTCAGTCATAGATATTACAGTATTAGTCCAAATTCGATGGTTAACACAGCACAGAATTAAGTTTTCAACTTACAATCTGCAATGATTTTTCACATATTGTATTGACAGTACAAATCTTATTGTGAAGTGTCTTAAAATGACCATTTATATTGCTGTACAATACCTTTGATGTGCATATCGTCCGCGGGAAGACGCGCTGATTACAATCGACACACTAAGTTAATGTTGTGATCAATATAATAGCATACGTTTTTTCAAGGGTTACGAATCAAAACAACTCACCCATCGCGTTAAACACAAGCAGGATCAGAATCTCGGTCTAGTTAAATGTTGTCGTGAAGCTCTCTCCATCCAGATAATGCAACAACAAATTGATCCTCTCTCGTTTTGTTCCAAACTTTTCTTGGGTCGTTTGGTTGGCCCGTACGCTAACAGGAGCTGACACAACCAGCGGCAGATGGTAAAGAGTTATCCATAAGTCCATAAGCAAGTGCATAGTTCCGCATTTGTCCAAGACACTGGCTGCTTCTGAAAACTCAAGGCTGTGAGGACTTGCCTCGCTGCCTCATGAGGAAATGACTTCGGCCTCGGAGGCCTGAAGGCCGCTCAGAGAAAGGCTTTCCGACGCACTTCAAAGGCAGTGTGTTTGAAATATGAACAGAGAGCGCCTTTGTGATAACTAATCACATATTTGAAAACTACAATACTAATTTCTCGCTAGAAATGCAATTAAAATGTGTAAAAAGTGAAAATATATGTTTATTTACACTAAATTTGTGCTCCAGTCGCTTCCTTGGCCGCCATTTTATTTTTTCGAACTTGACCACTGTTGTCATGTGGGTTACGTCAGTAAAGGCGGTGACAAAGGGTCACATGGATATTAACGTCATTGACAGGAGACTGCACTGCCCCGTGTCAATGTTTTGAATGGAAATTTTCTCACGATTTACAAGTAGTTGAAAACATTACAGATATTGATAGTAATCAGCTGGACAAAATATATAACACTGGCCTAGTGGTTTTTGGACATTTTACTGCAAATATCTTACAAATTGCATCTTTAATTTCTTTTTATTAATTACCCTTGTAAACTTATGTTCACTGTTCTTTTTTATATATATAGTATTTGTATTAAATCTATATTCATTAAGTTGAATCAAGTATAAAAATCTATCAGAGAATCGGAATCGAAACGAGAATCGAATCGATTTGATAGCTTTTGAATCGAAATCGAATCGATCTGGTAAAATATACATGAACATTATTTTGTATGAATTTTTGACTGTTATAGCAGTTCAGATTGCAGACTAATTTAAGTATTTAGAGTTTTAACGCCGGGTTGTCTGTTTTTGTCCACACACTTAAGTTGATAGAAATAGAAATTTGCACAGAAACCTGTTGCACAAAATTGTTTTAGTTGTTTACACAGGGTGAAACTAAACAGGTTAAGTTGTATTAACATAGAAACTTTAGTTTAGACAAATCAAATTCCCATTAGTAGTATTTACTAAAGCATTAATTCACATTATTATTTTTTGAGGATGTTTTATAAAATAACTATTGAGTTAAGTTGATCAAGTTGAACAAACAATAGTACATTTAACTTAAAATTTCTAGTTCAGTCAACTTAATTTTAAGTTGATTTAAATTGTAATATCAATTGCTCTTTCCAACATTTCCACAAGTTCAAAGATTTCCTATTTTTTATTTCTTTATATTACTTTTGGTGTTATAAATGGTATTATATTAACTATAAGTCAATTATTGAGTTAACTTGATTCTCCACAGATGAAACTGCATTTTTGACATGCATTGTAAGTACTGTGAAGAGAAATTAAAATGTGCTAAAATGGGGTTCATACAAGTAACACTGATCACCTGAACAGTGACTTCACAGATTTATCATTTACAACAAAACAACATCAATAATATAAAAGACATTTATTAACAAATATGTAAGCATTTAAAGTTCTTATCAGTTCTTATTCTGTGAAAAAGCATAAATAATCAAAATATTCGTGTGGAAAGGATTATGGGAATTCCTCACAAAATGTACTAATAATTTTAAGTTTAGTATACGTAAATGTTTTCGTTTAATGAATTTTGTATGCTTAAAAGTCTCATCATCGGTTAGTGCATTTTATTGCACAACAACAGTATTTAGGCTAAACAAAAGAAATCACTCACTTTCTAACCTGCGGACAACGGCAGATAGTGCTCTCTTGCCCTACAGCAGGGTGCTCCCCTAAGTGCGTGATGACACATGAAAACTATTAATTGTAAAAGATGTTTCAAGCAGATTTGTGCTTTTAGTGGCATCAAACAGAATAGGAAAAATAATGACTGGCTCCAAGCAGGTTTCCTAGTCACTTTCCCTTAGCTTTCAATTGGTTTGAACAAACTGGATGTCTCGCCTCAAACTCTCGCCTGAGAGAAATTTGTCTCATTACAGATTCTAGGGCTGTTGCAGAGTAAAAAACTGTGTGATTTCTCAAGACACCTATTTTTACTAATATCTTTCAGGTAGGTAAATACATTTTATGCATGCTATTCTGAATGCATAAAATCAATTATACTACAGTACAGCAGCAACTTATAATTTTGGTTAAAAATAAACAAAAATTTGTTAAAACAGTGTTTTAAACTATCCTATCTTATCACAATTTACAACGGTATGCCTTGAACAATGTTTGAGCTGTCAGGTCATAATTTGTGTGAAATGTTAGTAGTTTCTCAATAAAAAAGGCATTTAAAGTAAGCTGCAGTTTCATGTTTCAAACAGAGATGGTGATAGAGAGTCAAAAGATATGGATGCCAGTTATCATGCCAAATAAACACAATTTGGTGCAAAGATTTGGCCGTTTTATGCATAATTTACTGCTTACGAAAAATTGCAACCATACGTCATGCAAATCTTAGATGAACCAGCTAACTTCAGGGGTCAGAAATCATACTGAAACATTCAAATCTACGCTGGTAAGAATGCGTATGGAAGTCAAGTGGGTACCATCAACTGTGTGGGTACCATCATTTATCAAAATATCTTATTTTGTGTTCAACAGAATAAAGAAACTCATACAGATTTAGAACAACATATGGTAGTAAAGAATTTACTTGGTCATTTTTGGGTGAACTCTCCCTTTAACCAGTCAAAAACATGAGTTTTCCAAATGTTGCACAGTTACTTTAGAGCTGCTGCAGGCATATTAAACTTGCTGGACTGAGCCACTGCTCTGAGTTTGATGGATTCAACAGGAGCACAGTGACTAAGAGCCAACAGGCACAGCATTTTATGTTTAATACAGCCTCCCGTTGACTAATGCCTCCCACAGCGCAGTGTTACAGGAATCACACGCTGTTTGTGTTCTACTGCACTACAAAGCCAATGAACTGAAAGCATGTGTGTGTGTGTGTTTGGGGGATGTTGACAATGGGTGCTGTCTCGTGACTATGATATTTGGGTCATGTACAATGAAACATCACACGCACGAGAAGAACAAAGAATGAGAGATGGCTAAGGATGCTGAGAATATGAACTCGCACAACAGACACATGACATTGCAGAAATAAACACACACTTTCGGGTCTAGCATAGGGAAAGCTATGTTTAAGCCTGTGGACGCATTTAAAGTCCCTGTGAACAGAAAGCTGCAATAGTGTGGCGCATTTCAGAGTAAAACGGAATATCACATGAGGAAAATTGTGATTTTCAGTTTGAATGCATTGTATATTTATACAGAAACAAAACTCGCAGAGGATTGAAAGATGCTCTGCCAGGGCCGCCTAGCTGGCATCTTCGGAAAAAGATAACCACAAGCGAAATTACATATTCAGACTTTGAACGAAGTTTATGATGGCACATTATATATTTTTTAATAATGGCCCACATGGATAAATTGTTCATAATGAACACTGCAATATTCCATTAAAAAATAAGAATTGTCAGTTTTGATTTCATAGGGAGTCGAGACTAAAAATGAAATAAAGTCATTAGCAATGCAAAAAGCAACAACAGTTAAGCAACGTACAGAGAAACAATTCAGGAAGTTTGACCAGATTTTTTTCATTGCTTGAGAGAAAACCTCACACAGAGTGAGGAAGGACATACGGCTAACACACACACAAGCATAAAGCTACACAAACACGCAGCGCCTTCTCTTTGTTTATATCACTTCCTGTCCAAATACAAAACAGAAGCTCTAAAGTGCTTGCAGAAACCTGGGCTCAAAACGGAGAATAACATCTTCAAATAAACATGAGAGCCTTCATTGTGCAGTTTTTAAACGCATACGTACTTCATCTACTCACGGTTCTTGGTTGACTGGGCTTAGAAGTTCCAAAACAAACACCATGCGCATACAAATGCAGCAACCAGAGCTTTCTAGTTCAAAGAAAATGCCCAATGTATTGGCTTGAAATAAAGGGCCAGATTTATTAACAGCTTGCGTCAACGCAAACCATAATTTTGGCGTTAAATAACGACTGTCAGGATTACTGAAGATGCGCAGTGGATAATAAGTGCTGAAACGGTGTGGTCTAGTTGTTTTTGCGAATGACCTTATTGTAGTGATGCGCAAGTCGGCGTTTTTCCAACTCGCGGGTCCCGCTTTTATGAAATATTTGACCCGCCCTAACCCGCCCCGCAACACTGTATCTATTTTTACAACCTGCACCACCCCGCACCCGCGACCATTAAAAGAGACATACTAGGCATTTGTAATGTAAATAAAAATAGGCTTTATTTCAGCCTAAAAGTGCTTGGAAACAGCCATTAGATTACATCGCCCTGTAAACTGGCAACAACATACGCAAATTAACCCTAAAAACCAGCATAGTCATTAATATAGAGATAGGATAATGATAAACATTTTCAACATTTACAAAGCAGCGTTTGTACTATCTATTCACAAATTCCCTACCTTAAAATCTCCCGCAGATCGTCTTTCATCTTTTATTTCTCAGTTTGTTTTGTTGTTGTGGCTTCCGTGACATGATGCCAAAGATTTGGGGATATCAAGTTACGTTGCGCAAGTTACGTTGCCACCTAGGTCTAGGTAATTTAACCTCATCAAAGAACGTAATAAAATATAAAAATATATATTCTCAAATATTTTATATATATATATATGCTACAGGGAATTAGACGCAACATACATGTTTTTTATTTTGTTTTTAATGACCTGCCCCGCATTAAAGTTAAAATTTCTTTACACGCCCTCTTTACGAGACGACCCGCGCATCACTACCTTATTGCATATGCATTTCTAGGAGTTTCCTATTAGGAGGAGATTATTTAAATGATTCACGCAACATATTATTCAAAAATATTGTTTGCCAAGCAATGTTATTTTTTATTTGCTGGCGGAAACTAGAAGTCTTCAAAATATACCATGCGTTTCAAAACTTCTTGTAAACCTTAATTTTTTTTGTCCTCCAGTTCTTTTTCAGTGTCCTATGGCTTCATTAGCTGAGATTTCAAACTGTCCGTGGTGCTGAACTCAAGCTCATCAGGTGTTAGTAGATCACCCGCACCTCATCAGCTCTGCTTATTTGTGACCCTGAACTAATTTGTGCTGCTCTTAGTAGACTGCATTGGTTATTATGGAAATCTGCTGTTGTGCCCATGTTATTTAATTTGTGCCTTTTTAGTAAATAACTGCAGATATTATCACTCCCATCAGGGCTTTTTTGGAATTGCACTCTAATTTGCTAGTGAGCTATTTTGCCTGTTTAGTAAATCTGGCCCTAAATCGGACTAATAAAACCTGTGTGCCTTAA
The DNA here is from genome assembly GCF_027580225.2 of Misgurnus anguillicaudatus. Taxonomy (NCBI): domain Eukaryota; kingdom Metazoa; phylum Chordata; class Actinopteri; order Cypriniformes; family Cobitidae; genus Misgurnus; species Misgurnus anguillicaudatus. The sequence goes on along the minus strand of NC_073355.2, from coordinate 33,338,410 downwards.
AACCTAAAACAGTGTTAAAGCCGACCAATTCAAACCAAGACTGGCCCTGCTGAGGCTAAATAAACAGTATGTATTTCTATTATAAAGAGACATCAGCTGAGCCATGCAGGTGTGCTATTGTGCATTAGTCAAAGTCATTATAGTTCTTCAATAAAGCTGTGAACCCAGTTTACATAAAGATCACACGGGTATAGTCAAACACTGCACAGTGACTCAATTCAAAACCTTAAAAATAGCATTTAGCAAGACTCTATACCAGAGTAAACCACAATGCACCCCTTTGGAGAAGACCAACACAGCTGGTCACCAGCATGTGTTAAATGTATACTGTAGTTTGATTTGACAAGCAGTTTTACTAGAAAGATCAAGAAGGTACTGTAGATCAGCTATACCATGTGTGTATTAAAGGAGAATAAGTCCACCAACTACACCGGCATTAAACCAGCACTAGATCAGACTACACCAATATTGAATATAAATGAAAAGAGAGCTGGTATTTTCAGAAACAAACAGACTTGTTTTTTTTAAGGTTGTCTTAAAGATTAAACAAACTCACCGAGCATGAGTTTTGCTAATGGCTTACAAGCATAGAAAACATCCATTTAATTTAAGATTGCAATAAGATTGCAATTCTTTCTGCAAAACTAAAATCTACATAATTATATGTGCCTTTCCTACAGGCTTCTTTGAAGGGTAATAATCCCTAAAAAATAAACGTTTTATCTAAACAAATTGCAAATCAGATCAACCCAAGCAAAAAGAGTGAACCAGCGGGGGGCGGATGAAGGGGTGATGAAAGGTGGTGAGGGGCATTAGGTATTGCAGCACAGCTGAGGGTTTTGAGCAGATTTAATAGAGAGTCTGATATCAAAGAGTCTACACAACTTCAAAAAGAGCCCTCGCCTGTTTGGTCGTCCTGCTTTTCAAAGAATTCTGCTTCACTTCTTTCTTTGATTCACACAGTTGAAATATTGTAATTGGCCAGTGTCTCCTTGCCTTTCCCAGACGATGTGGAGGCCTATAAGCTTCTGTGTAAGTTCTGACAGTTTTACTCATGGCTATAAAGTCTGACAGTCTGAGGTGAGGGATGTCTTGTAAATACAGGTCCTATAGAAGTGATCAATCGAATAGGTTTTGTTCACTAGATAAAGTAATAGATTTAGCAGATCTTCTAGCAGAAGACAAAGCGATTAATGTGTAACCTTGAAGCCAATATGTGACCCTGTCTGTAAAATCCAGGCTAAAGTCACATGATCTAATTTTGAGATTAGGACCATCAAAGTTTTATATCACTTATTGACATGGCCTTACTCAGTCAATATTAAAGATATCAAGGTTATTTTCACAAAATGCTTTAAAAATGATGTAGAAAACAGTAAATCACAAAAATTACTTTAGCTGGTTTTTCACAGTCTGGGTCATATATGTGTGAACCGAAGCTCAACTGATGGAGCAGTCTGTCAGCATAACAAATGTCATGGGTTTGATTTCCAGAGAACGCTTATACTGATTAAAAGAACTTTTATTTTGTAGTGTACTGTAAGTTGCTTGGGATCAATGTGTTTGCCAAATACATAAAATGTAATATAAATGACATTTCCTTGTCATTCAAACATACGACTTAAGTTAAGCTACAGTACAGCCAATGTCATCTCATGGCAATTCGTACGTATTTTACGAGGTGGCTAATTCGTATTAATTTGTACGACCACATTCGTATTTTTGTACGATTTGCCTTGACCCCTTTGCTGTTGGGGATAGGGGCGGGGTTTTGTTATTGTTGTTTTTATGATAATTTCACACTTTTGCACGATTAACTTTATATAAATTCGTACAAATAAGCCAAGTCGTAAAATATGTACGAGGTCAGAAAAAAACTTGCTAAATCACAATAACTTAAATGTATTAAACAACAGCGTTTTAACAGCTTTTTGTTTGTATTCTCCTTAATAGTGCTCATATAAATATCTTTATTTTCATTATTTTATTTTATTTATTATTATATTTTCTTAATAAATTTATTTTTGTTTGTATTTTATGTATTGTTTAATTATTTAAATAAATCTGCGATCGGTCTTTTCTTGTATAGTCTATAAGTACATTTTGTATTTTTTGTTTATAAAACGGTTAGTTCCAATCCTTGATGCTGATTGGTCAATAGGTGTGCTTTATTCACGATAAAACACTGCTATGACCGCTTCACCCAACGGTTCTATTTAATATCACTGCGCCCTTAGCAACACCCTTAGCAACACATAAACATATAATGAGACAAAGTCTGAGAACAGTTTGTTGTTTTTATTTGAGCTTCCATGTTGTTGTTTGCAGTCAGGGACTATTTTTTCTAGCGGAAGGAATGCTTTTATTGATTTAACTTCATGAAAGTTGCACTAATATTTTTTTTAATTTAATATTGTGTGGTAACCGTTTTATAAAAGCAATAAGGTACTCGAGGCAAGTGCTGTATCGTGAATAAGTAACGGCTGAAGGGGTTGCAGGCACTCCGCTTCGCGTCGTGCCTAACAACGCCCTTCAGCCGTTACTTATTCACGATACAGCACTTGCCTGTCGTACCTTATTGCTTACATATACCCTTGGCATTTATGTTCGTGTTGTTCAAGCAATAAAAAAATCAGGCTGGTACAGCACAATAACTCTATTAAAGAGCCCCTTTCATGGATTTCAACTTTTTAAAGCTAGTTACAGTATAATGTAGCAGTTTTGAGCATAAAATAGATGTGCAGAGTTACAAAGCTCACAGTCTAATTTATAGGAAGATATTCCCTTTAACTGAAGGCATTTTTAATGTACTACAGTAAACGCCTGAGATGTAGTTCTACAGTTATTTCCGTGACATGATGACGTAGACGTGTGCATTTGAATAATGCCCGCCCACTAGCTGTTTATACCCGCCCACTTGCTGTTGTCAGAGAGAACTGATTTGTTAAATAGCCCAAGTCTGTTTGCTAAAGGTATTGCGGAGTTATTGATTTAATGTAAGAAGCTGTTTTTTTATGTGAGGGTAAAATAATATTGTACAGTATGAAGAGTAAGTGAAATAGTGGTTACAGTTTATACAATAAACAGTTGCAATACAATTCCTTCGCACTGAAACCAGAAACTATATTTCTCCTCTCGTCATTTTTGTGATCACTGCTTCCTTAAACATGTAGAGGTCAAGGCTGGATTTGTGCAATATTTGCTCCTAAAGGATTAATCTGTTCCTAATTTGTTACCTAGTGCTTTAGGATCACAACCAGTATACATTATTATGTGTAGATTTATTAGTTGTGTACGATCGTGATGCTGTGGAAAACATAACAAATAGTTAAAAAAATTAAATAAACTGACATCATATATGGGAGTTTTTCACGCGTATTTGCGCCATGTTGTGTGGAGAATTCAGTAAATCATACAAAACCATACACTGTTACAATGTAATCGTTTCAAATCATGCAGTATAGTGTTACATTGTAAACTTGTAAACTTCGGAGGACTGTAAAATAGATCATCTCTTGTGCGTGCACGTTAAATGAAGCCTTTTAACATACTGTAGTCTGTTGTATGTCTTTAACATACTGTAGTCTGCTGTATTACTCAACTGCTGTTTAAACCTGTATAGCTCTAAATCGACAAGCAAATGCATAAACGACGACAATTGTTGGTGTATAAAACGAATGAAGCAGTTCTCGCTTACAAGCTCATTTGACAAGAGCCGCGTGCCGCGGTAAAAGTTTGAGTAGTAAGTGGAGAGAGACGGAGCTTCTATAAACCTCATAACCCCTCTTACATTTATACCCAGTGCCGTGTTTCTCAATAACGTTGTTTTTAATTAAACATAGCGTGCTATGAAGACTTTAAAACGTTTATTACTTACGATTTTAGCGGCTGCTGTCCATGGGAATGGTGCTGAATTGGTAGACAGCGATCTTTCTGCATCCATAGTTCAAACAGGCATGTTTATACATTCATTCATACTTATTTATAGCTAGAAAGTATTTGGCTACTTTCATAAAAAAAAAACTAGACTTTGCAAAACAACAGTAGGCGCGAAACTATCTGCACTAGAGCTGTAATCGGGCCTTAAAAGTTAGGGCCGAAATGTCCGGAGCCCGACAGAATGCAGCCCGAACCCGAACGTATATTGACAGCTTTTTAAAAGCCCAAACCCGTTTACAGCCCGACATTATTTAAATGTGCGCACACACACAGCTTTTACACAGCATTTGTCAAGAATGAGAAATGTACACAGGTTTTAACATTATTTATTCATGACTAATAATCTACACGCCACTTGGAAGTTGAAACAAAGAAATAAAATAAGTCATCTGTAACATTGTAACATCTCGTTCTAAATAGGCTTATGCAATACACTATAAATATGCCAATAAAATTATTATTTCTTAACGAATTAAATTAAGATAATACATTCTGAATTAAGATGGGTATTTGGCAATAACGAAATTAAGAGAAAGGCTCCGCGGGATTTGCGCGTAGGCACTTCTCTCCATTAATGCCAACATTAGTCTATATCCTCTGTCTAAATTATGTATTTAAGACTTGATTCATATTTAGTTAAACATTGAAAAACCTACTCACCAAGATTAGGCTACATGTTTTTGATGAGGAAAATCATAAAATCCACTGTAAATGAATTCAGCGCGGTCCTGCGCTACTGATAGTGCATCCAGCAGCATTGAACTTGACCGCTCATTTACCTCACAAAGCCGGAGCGCAAGCCCGAGCCCGGTCCGAGCCCGTGTAAAATGTTACAAATGAAGCCCGAACCCGCCCGAGCCAGTCGGGTCCCGACGGGTCCGGGCAAAGATGTTCAGTGTGTTTACACGAGAGAGTTTGGTCTGCGCTGCAGAGAACGGGTGTATGGTATTTTGTTTTAGCGCAGATGTTTGGTGTCTGGACATCGACTGTGTTTATTATTATAAAGCAATTCTGCACCAAGGTTTGCCGTCATGCTTTTACACAGTGAACGAGAGTAAGGTTATTATGTGACAGACAACTAGTCCAGTTCTCTTCAGTAGGCTACACAGCAGAGCTTCACCAAAAATGACAGCAAGTGGCCACGATCAGACTGCTGCACCTGTGCTGTGCTCTCACTCTGTCTAAAAAGCCCCGCTGTGACATAAAGCGGTTTTACATTACAGACACTAAATATCTATGCAGACACTTAAATGAAGAATTGTAATACAATAGATTACCTTTATTTCTGAATATGGAAAATTTAAAGATGTCTGAATTTTTGTGACCCTGTTGTTGCAGCCACAACACATCCGAAGTGTAAGGCGGTTACAAATGTAGCATTGTGAAGCATCCTGCTCAATTCGTCCTTGGGAAGGAGTTTCTGTTATATTTGTTTCTTTCTGCAAACTCTCTGAATCTGATTCAGGCTCAAACTGCAAGGCAATACCGATGCAATAGCCTACTAGAGGCAGTTTACAGAGACCATTTTGTTTGATTATCTGTACTCGCTTGAGAAGCAGAAACCCGATGATGGTAATGGGCATTTCGAACGCTACAAGGATTGACCAATCACAATCGTTTAGAATCCCTGACCAATCAGAGTATACTTGCCGTTTGTGGGGGTGGGGCTTTGAAGAGACGCGCTGCAATCAAGCGTTTTAGAGAGATATGTTGCAAATATCTATATTATGAGAAAAATAATGCGTTTTTTTAACTTTAATTCAAACAACAGATTTGTGGTAGACCACAACAATAAATATATAAACTTTTTTGTGGTCATTTAAGTGGCTCTTTAAACTAATACAAGCACATGGCGCTCACATTGCTATAGTCTTAGTAAAACAAAGTCTTATCAATAAAGAAAACTGTGCTTCAGTTTGGTTAGGGTTTCCCAAACTGGGGGGGGGGGTAAATCACAATTAAATAATAAAATGTAAATAATTTTAAAATAAAAATAAATCTGAACACTGTCAAAATATATATTTTGTTTATCATGTGACCATTACACAACACTACAATATATAAAAAAACTCAGAACTCATACAAATGGACATATACGTTTTATGCAGTTAAACATGCAAATGTGCTATTAAATTATATAATATTTACTTAAAATCTCAGTGGTTACTTCAAGTAAAGAACTAGGTCAAGGGGGTTCGGCTGACAAAAAAGTTTGTCAGTTAATCAGTTAACCTTACTTAGCTCTACTAGTAACAGCGTTGCAAACCGCAGACTGCTATTTGAAACAGGATTATTTACTTAATGACTAACACTCATAATATTGTTTTATCTTCCCACATAATGGCTTTGTTCATGTCAGATGCTTTTTTTCTAGAATGACACTGAACTTTCTCTTTGTTTTTCTGGCTTCAAAATGGCAGTGGTTATAAATTATGCTACTGCTGGTGCTGAAAGGACTTGAAATTTATAGCCCTTCAGCTACACAGCTTTACGTGTTCGTTTTAAAACTGAAATGCCGACGTTTCTTCAGATCAATGCATCAGTCCAGGGCCAGAATAAATTTGCGTTTAGTATATTCCAATACAAGATTTTTTTCCCATAAAATAATGTTTCATATTCAGTGTAGCTTTGTTATTTTCAGCTTTAAATAAACAAGGGAGTTACATGAGCTCTTGATATCCATGCATTTAACAAACTTTGTTATGACTTATGACATTTGTTATAATGGTAAAATATAGAAGATATAGAGAAAAGATATTACTTAATAACACAGAAAATGTCAGTAGCTATAGTGCATGTTTTTAAACATTTATTGTCTGCATACTTTTCTTGATTTACTATAACTGTTTTTAAAACAAATGAGAATAAATCTAAATTGTTTTCTGTGGCTACACTGAAAAAAATGATTCATTGAATTTAATAAATTTTTTTAAGGTAAGTGGTTGCAATCAATTTATTTAAGCTACATTTAAACAAAAAAGATTAGTAACGTAAAATAAAATATAAAACTTTTGTTTAAATGTAGCTTAAATAAATTGAATGCAACCACTTACCTTAAAAAATTTGATTAAATTCAATGAATCATTTTTTTCAGTGTACCAACTTTATTTCATAAACACTGTTGATTTAGTTCAACTTGAATTAAACCCAAAAACATTCATATAAGCTTTCAAGCCTCCACAGTGGATGTTTGATATCATAACATTTACATTTATTAATTTAGGAGACACGTTTATCCAAAGTGACAAATGAGAGAGCATTTAACACTTTCTCTAAGAAGCCAACAATAAGAGTAGTCTACACAGCTATGTTAGATAAACAACATAAAGGACATATGTAAGATGCCCTTCATAAGTATAAAGACAATAAAGGCAATATTGCTCTGTTTGCTGTGGAGACAAAAATGTCAAAGACGAATATGAACAATGTCAAAATTAGATTTCTAACATATACAATTTACAAAAAAGCATTCGCACATTTGTATTTTAATTCTTCTATATGAGCATATTGAGACAATTGGCTCACAAGTGTTAAGTGATGCCAAGCGATGTCCTGCACCATGCATTTATCAGACACAGATATTACCTGACACTCTGCTGTCTTTATCTTTGATCAGTTTTTTTACCATGGCTTTTATTGCTTTGTAGGACAAAATCCTTATTTGGTAGACCTGATAAATTATTTATTCATCATAAAGTTAACATAGTAAATGTCTATGTTTTTTAGTTTAAACTGTTATTTAGGGCAAATCTTTCTAAACACATTTACATTCTCATTTCTGAGGCGCTTTAAGTGACTGATTGTGCTGACAGTGACGTCTTGTGAGTTTAGTGTTGGGACAGATCTGTTGTTTCAACCGTTCATTCACAGAGGTGGAAAGTAACGAATTACATTTACTCACGTTACTGTAATTGAGTAGTTTTTTTGTGTATTTTTACTTTTTTGAGTAGTTTTTAAAATCTGTACTTTTACTTTTACTTAAGTATGTTTTATTTAAAGTATTGTACTTCGCTACATTTTAAATCATATCCGTTACTGAGTAAAAAAATATTTTAAAAAGCAAGGGGATAAAGACGCGCAAAGGATGTAAATGGGCGGGGCCCGGGGGAACGCGCAAAAAGAACCATGGAGACGGACGAGACAGGCGCGCGCTTATGCAGACCCGCATCAGTTCAAATCTTATGAAAGAAACCCCTGGTCATATTTAAGCGACCACTTTCCACTGACACGAAGCGGGTGTTTCATTTCTATGAAAGGTAGGATTCATGCTCTTAAGTACGAAATTGCACGACGCGTTTTTAATACCATGCGCATTATCTTGCGAGGTCTAGCAGCTTCGCGTCAAGTCAAACACAACTTCAAAACGTCCTCGAATGCGCAGGTCATTAGACATTGCAGAGGCAGAGAGAGAGAGCGAGAGAGAGAGCGCGCGCGCGCGCGAGAGAGAGAGATGCTGTTTCTCAATTCCAAGAACGCAAAGAACGGACTTGCGTCCTCGTGGAGATCGGTCTTGCCAGGCGACCTTGGAAGAACAAACTCGGAAGTTTTGCCGCAATGACTTCTGGGGCACAAGTCTGCACTCGATGAATCCTCGATATCAAGAACACATCCGGGTATTTTCATGCGTCCTCTGTCCTTGCGTTCTTGAGAATTGGAATGAACTTCGACCGTTAATGATGACGTAGAGCGAGGACACGAGGACGCAAGATCGCTGAAGAACGCATAAGAATAAAGGTCATCAGGTACCCAGGTCGTCAGGGAAGTAAGAAGATAATAAACGTGTCAAATGTATAGACATGGCACTCATCTCATTATATGCTCATTTAAACTATATATATAGTTTAATAAAATAATGTATGTTACCAGCAATACATCATTTACAACCTTACTATAGTGATTGTATTTACAAGCTGCTGACCACCTTCAGAAGTGCATAACTCACATGTAAAAATCATTAAACAATTCCATAGATGTTTCTTACTTTAAAAAAGCTTTTTATTTTATTAACTTTTTGTTATTGCACTTTAATTGTAAAGATGTTCCTACAATTAAAAACAACTAGTATGAGATTTATATTCCCTTGTCGTTTTTGAACTATACTAGAATCCTCCACCTCTTCCCGCTGTTAAAAAAGTAACTTTTACTCTGAGTAAAGTTAAAATGACTTACTTTTTACTTTTACTTGAGTAGATTTTTAGGCAAGTAACTTTACTTTTACTTAAGTAAAATATTATTAAAGTAACTTTACTTTTACTTGAGTACAATATTTTAGTACTTTTTCCACCTCTGTTCATTCAAACGAATCCGTTCAAAGGAGTCAGTTCGCGAATCGGACGCGCTGTGTTTTCTAATCGAGGCTGAGCAGCGCAAAACTGTAAACAAAGTGTTACTGTAACAACACGAAAAACATTTCCGACCTTTCGCCATCGAGTCAGTTTTGTGTTGAGTAATAAAAGCAGGGAGACAGTTTAAAGACAGAAAGTGTGCGCGCGCGGCTCTGCTCTCTCTGTCACGCAAACAAAGATCCTCATCACTCATTAATCACTTGAAATGAGCCTAATCTTTGCACAGACAGTGAACCGCGCGACATAAGCCCGTCGCGCTGTTGTACTGGCTGCTTAATTCGCGCGATCCCGCCATCGTTTACTAAAGCTGTTTGTGAACAAGGCACGGCTGCACACACACGAGATGGGAGCGATCTGCTTGCAGCAAGAGGCAGCGTCACAAGTTCTACAGCAACGCTTAGGTGCCCGCAGATGCGCCTGCCTATTTAATCGGCCTAATTTTGCAGAAAAATCGGCCAATTAATCGGCCCGGACGATAAATCGGTTGACCTCTAGTTCCCATGGCAACAGGGGGCTGCGCTTGTGTGAAGTAAATGCAGCATTTTTCAACTTTCTGCTGAGATATATGTGATTTTTCCTACGAAAATGTGAGGATTATGAAATCACGCAAGCCGATAAATATTCAGACTTTGGCTGATTATGCGTTGAATCATGCGATTTTTCTGGAGGGACTGAATTACGGTGAAATCCAAAAGCCAGAGGGTGCTCTCGTGCAGAAACTCAATATCGGCCACAGAAGAAGAACCATTAAACACACAGCTCCAGGAAATGTCTTGCTGTTCTAATATTGCTGTTCTTCAAACCTTTTCAGGTATTTTCATGATAATAAAGAATATGTATAATGATTATGTTTGACGAGTGTTGCTCTTTCAAATGCATGTTATAAACGACTCAAACTATTTAGATCGTTAAGGGCTTTCTTATCAAAAGCCGTAGTACCTGAAAGAGCTGTGAATAATATCGGCTGTGCGATTCAGAATACTTATCGGACAGGTATTATTAGTTTATATTGGCATTTATCGTCGCATCCCTAACAAGCAGACAATGTGTGCAGTATCTGTTTGATCCATTTTGAGTCTTGCATTTGGTGACAACACATAAATCAGGATGAAAGGTTGTTTTACTTTGTTGGAAAAGCATGCACGCAATCAAATGTTAATAAAATGTTACATTCTGTACTTTGCCCCAAATTTCTTGTCTCCCCAGCAAACAGAGCAATTTTGTCTTTAATGTCCCAACACCTCTGGAGGGCACTGTATACACACAGTCTTTGGTCATACTGCCAGCTTTGGTGAAACGGTCACTTTAGTGCTCACAGGAAGTGACATATCGTTGATGCAGGAAGAGGATGAGAGGAGGCTGATATCTAATTGGGCTGGATTGCCTCATGCTGCTCCAGCTCCCTCAGTCAGGTTAGTGGTCCTGAAATCCCACCCTGCTGGCATCCCAACATCCCAACATCCCAAAGGCGGAGTCCATGATGTTTGAAAGCCAATGTTGATATTTGAAATCACCTAAACAAACACGCCCCTACCCCAATAGAATCTGACCTTCTGTTGATAGACCCTCCCCACACATACGCAACCCAGCATTTGATTTGATTTTATTGGCTATAAGTGTGTTTTGGTAGTCGGCCCGTCTCCTTTTCCAACGCGTTTTTCAAACATCGTGGACTCCGCCTTTAAAGCGTTTCCAATTTTGTGTCCATTATGCATCAGCCATTGAAATGATAACCGAGGCTGAGACTACAGCAGCTATAAGACACAGCCGAGGATAACTATTACTTTATGCTAGTATTAAAAGATATTAGATATGCAGTAACTGTAGACAGACAACTGAAGTGATACTGTACACCGTGCCCCTGCGGTGGAATCTGAAACTTGAGTGCAAATACGCCAGCCGTGGCAATTCGGAGAGGCGATAACACTGGTATTTAAATGTAACACTCTAATTAATGCTTCAACTTAGCGACAGCAAAACGTTGCATAGCAACAGTGGAACCAGGAGTCTCATGTAAAACGGTGGGGGGTTTGACTGCGAGCATTCAAGGGGCTCAGTCAGAATAAACAAACTAGAAACAGGAATGAGATTCTCTACGTCGTGGACTATTATCGTCTCCTTGTGCACTCATACGTGACATTCAGAATCAAGGCAGGCATGATTGTCTCTATTGTCCTGGGGTCCTTTAAGAAGCACACTTAAGCCTGTCCTCAGAGACCAGTCAACCAGCGATAAGTCTCAGTCACTTGTAAAATGATACTTGCATCCTGATCCTTGCCTTCCACTGTTTTGGCATTCTGACTACATGGTGTGAGTGAACAATCCTAGCCTGGTTAAAACCAGACCATTCTCAGTAGTAATGGAGTTATGGTCTGGCAAAGCTTCATAGACAAATCATTTACAAAGGGGCGTCACCAACGTACGTCTCTCAAGTGCCTCTTTGTCCAATTGGATAGACCTAAAAACAATCACAGGATGACGTATGCAGAGCTATATCAGACTTCTGCCGGATCCAGTCGGTAAGAAAGCGTTAACATCTTTTTTATAGATATGAAGGCTTCGAGTGTTGTTCTTTGCTCGGGTTTTAACGAAAAGGAAAAGTTTAAATCGCTTAAAACAGACGCGATAGCTGATTCAAACGAATGATGTTTCACGGCGGCATCCATCTTTGTAATGTACAAAATCTGCTTCACTGTCACTGCGCTGTCGTCATCGTGTAAAGTTTCTGATTGGTTCCGCGATTTCTCGGCATTAAAAATGTGCTTGAATGGCCTCTTTGCCAAACTACTTGCAAAGGGAAATCAAAATTTGCCGGAAGTTGTATAGGTTTTCCCAGGCTAGAACAATCCTTAAATCGGAAAAAAAATACAAATTTTAAAACTATTGTGTATCATGCATAAAGAACATGAGGAGTTGTATAGTTTTGTATTTTGAAAATATTTTCATAACAAAAAGCCCTGAAATCTCAATGCTTTTGGAGCATTACTGTGAAGTTTTGAACAAAACACAACATGAGGTACAAATACCTTATATTTTAAGTAATAAATAGCAAAAAACAACAAATAAATAAATAATAGTAATTATTATTATAGTATATTTAATAGCCAATAAAAAATATATACATTTTTTATATTATGGTATAACCTAAATAACTTTGTAAAAAATTATTCAAATTAATAAAATAAAAACTTTTAGTAATATTAAATATAACTTCTAGGGGCAGTTTCCCAGACAGGGCTTATCCTGGTCCCAGACTAAAATGCATGTTTTGGCTGCTTTGATTCAAAATCATCTTGCACTGACATATCTTAATGGGCACCTATTGTCCGATTCACGTTTTTACATTTCCTTTGGTGTGTAAGTGTGCATTAGTAACATGTTAACGATATGCAAAAGGTACAAACCCCAAAGTAAACGATGACGCAAAATTATCATCTCCAACGTAAATCTCTTTTCTTGGACTACAACAAACACACAGATTGTAGACAACAGTTTACTTCCTGGGAATTGTGATGTAGACAATACCGACATTATCATAATTCCTCCCGCTTTGGACTCGCAGCCTGTAAATTAACTCCTGTCAGCATTGCATTGTGACCGAATCTTTCAAACACGGTAGGGAGCGTCACATTTCCGGCTGACGTCAGAGGTATTCAGGCCAATCACAATTTACAGATTAGCAGGCCAATCAGGGACACAGCGCTTTTCAAATCGAAGAGTTTTGTACAAAATCAGCGTGTTTCAGGAAGAGAGTGAAATCTGGAGCTTCAAAAAGGTACGGTATGTGAAAAATAATGTGTTTTTAACCATAAACCACGCGTACACATTGTATTATACCAAACACACAAAATAATGTTGTTTTAGCAATGAAATAGGTGCTCTTTAACATATATCAGTGCCATTGTTTTGTCTCAAGATGCACACCTGTAGTGTTTTTTGTAAGGTTTGTTTGTAAAAACAACTTAAATGTCCTAATATAAATAAGACCTAGTCCTGGATTAATCTAAACCCTGTACGGGAAACAATGTTTACTAAAGGTTAGTCTTGGAAAATGACCCAGTAATTTTCTCCACCTGTATTTTAAGATTTACTTAATCAGGTTTGAGGAGGGGTTAATGACTCCTTGAAACAGGTGAAGGAGAACAGACGAAGAAGTCTCTGAATGAAGACCACTGGTAATTCATTGAAACAAGCAGATAAAGTGTGCAGCACAGTAAGCATTTTTAGAGGTTAAAATGTCTCTCTGAACACAAAGACACACACAATTGTGTTTCCTTGGTGTTCGATTTCAGGACGACGGGTAAAAATAACCTGCTCAGGTGCTGTGGTCGATATCTCATTAATAATCCAGCGAGAGACAGATATCAGAATGAGAACGCGACAGACTCACAGAATCAAGACAAGCTGATAATACAACACAGCTACAGGACTAATTGCTACGGATTTCTTTACAGTGTTTGTTGCACAATTAATTGCTACAAATAAGCAGCATTCAACTACAGGCATTGTTGTAACCCTTATAGTAAAAGCTGAAAACATCTTAATAGATGTTACAGCTTTTATGTGCACACCTGGCACTTCCACACACTGTAAAAAAATTCCATAGAAATTTCAATGTTATTGCAGCTGGGTTGCCGGTAATTTACTGTAGATTTAAATTTATGTTATTTACTGGCAAGAGTTTGTTCAAAGTTAAATAAATTTTAAATATTAACAAATCTTTATCTTTACAGAATAAAACTATACAATAACAGCCTCGTGCAAAGCATTCTGGGAACCAGAAATCATCATCAAACTTTTTCTGTTTTTTGCTTCAGATTTTGTTTCCCAGAATGTTTTGCTTGATGCTGTTTTTTAGTTTTGCTCTGTAAGGATAAAGACTTGTAAATGTATAATGTTAATTTAACTTTGGGCAAAATGTTGCCAGTAAAAAACATACATTTTAATCTACGGTAAATTACAGGCAACCCAGCTGCAATTTCTACGGAATTTGGTTGATCATCAGGCATTCCTCATCTTTCAGAAATGGGGGGCTTAAAACAAGCAAAACAAATTTTTCTAAAATTTACCTAATACAAGAAAAAAACAATTATATATGATCACTATAACATTGCAAAAACAACTAATCTAATTTTGGCATGGTGGCCTAAGACTTTTGCACACTGTACTTTACCTTTAAATGATGATAAATTGATTTTAGGTTGTTTATAAGTGAGGGTAAACACTGTGATGCTATCAAAACACAAAGGCGCGTCCAGTTTTGGTAGGGGCTACATGTTTGTTCACTAGTTGCACAGAAGTTGCACACTACAACTTTAAGGATAATGTTGTTTCCTGTTTTCCATCGAAAAAAAAACTTGATCATCAGGCATCCCTCATCTTTCAGAAATTTGTGCTTAAAACAAGCAAAAAAATTGTCGAGACTGACATTAAACCAGCTTCCCACCGCTGAAATCAATCCTTTTTATGTTTATTAGCAATCATTAAATTCTTTCCAGAAATCAGTTTGAGGCTAAACGCCTGCAATACTCAAAGGGACAAAAGTGAATGCACACAGCTGGCTGGACAATAAACAACTCAATGGACTTCCTTTATGTCTCTCCCACTTTAGGGGAGAGCACGGTGTCTGATACACAACGGCCGGATTTCCTCCTTTGGTCGGGAGAGACTGCGGTCTCATTCATTACTTTTACACTCTGGAAAATATGCTGGGTTGTTTGTTTTAATGGATAAACTCAATGGTTGGTTTAAATCAACCTAAAAATGTCTATATTTGATCCAACGATGGACTGAAACAACCCAGCATAGGTTATTTTAAACTCAACGGTAGGGCTTGTCCATATTTTAACCAATTGATGGTTGAATCAATTCACATTTTAAAAGTGTACAAAACTTTAAAAAGAAACCTAAAAATGCTGTTTATTTTACCTATTGTTTGGTCAAAAGGGTGTTAAATTAAAAATATCCCAGCATTTTTTATTTTTTGATAGAAACAAAGAACGATAAATCTGATTCAATTTTCGAAATTCCACTGACTGACTGTAAGGACAGTCATTTTATTACTCTAACAAAAATAATAAATACACTTAAACAGTTCAGTTCAATTACACTCTCGACATGTTTGACCACTTCAAGTCTGTTATGCTTCAACTTCCAATCTGCCTTGCCACAATGAACTGGTAAAAGGCAGAGTCCACTGCTCGCTTAAAAGCATGCCCAAGGGCAGATGTTTCTGTCAGAAACCCGCTTCACATACGACTGCATACATGTCCAGGATCAGTCAACCAGCAATTAACAATAAAGAGATACAGAGTGGAAACCAGTAAAAGGGCACACATCACAATCAATGAATCAAACTGACCCAGCTGACCTACATTCCCTGTCTCAACCCTTCTTCTACTTGGGCTACTTAGATGGACCATCAATAACACTGCCATGCCTCTTTAGTACTAAACAATGAATGTTTGGCAACCAGAAGACGCATGGACATATTGCATGAACCTGGACTGCTCTTTTCAGTTTGATAATCCAGTTAAGATAATGCATGACAAGACCTGGGGTGCAGGAGATGCGATGGAGCGGGTCAAGAATGTGCTACACAATGTAAACACGACAAAGGATAGAATTACATTAAGATATATGTCATTCTTCAGCAGCGACATAAATATTACAGCCAGGATACGTCATCACTGTGCCAAATATATCATCATCAACATCATCACAGATGACTGCAGGAATGTTTTACGATTATTTGTGCCATCTTGATCAGATTTTGAAAATTAATGAGATGAGTGAAAGCTTACAAATGAAAGAAACAAGCAATACAAACTATTTTATGCTCTATGTCTTTCAACAAAGTCACACATTTAGGATTTAGGGATGCAGGAAAGTATTAGCACAACATTATTATTGGCTGTTAGTGTTTTGATTTTCACTACCCATAAAAGAGCAATAATCCAAAACCATATGAATTATATAAAATTACAGATAAAAACTGTATTTGTTTATTATGGAAAATTTGTGTAATTTATTGTGTCCGTTATTTTACGGAATTTTTCCGGCACCGGAATTTTAGAGTTTTTTTTACAGTGAATTTAAATCTGAAATGCATAAAACTCTATGTGATATTTTAGTCCAAGGAAAATTTCTGTAATTTATTGTGTCCAGTATTTTACCGGCACACCAGCTGCTGGAATTTTACAGTTGTTTTACATTTTTTTTACCGTGTTAATGTAAAATGACAAAAAAAAAACGGTATTTTTGTATTATGGAAAATTTCTGTAATTTATTGTGTCCGGTATTTTACCGGCACCCCAGCTGCTGGAATTTTACCCTTTTTTTACCATTTTTTTACTGTGTTAATGTAAAATGACAGAAAAAAGCAGTATTTTTGTATTACGGAAAATTTCTGTAATTTATTGTGGCCATTATTTTACCGGCACCCCAGCTGCTGGAATTTTACAGGTTTTTTACCATTTTTTTACTGTGTTAATGTAAAATGACAGAAAAAAGCAGTATTTTTGTATTACGGAAAATTTCTATAATTTATTGTGACCGTTATGTTTCGGGTTTTTTCCGGCACCGGAATTTTTGAGTTTTTTTACAGTAAATTTAAATCTGAAATGCATAAAATTCTATGTGATATTTTAGTCCAAGGCTCAACTATAAAAATGGCTCAAGGGCTTGGTGCCAGTGTCCAAGTTTTGAGGTGGTTGACGGAAAAATTTGATGCAGAATTGAGCCAGTTTTGTACCATCTCTAAATTTTAGATTGGTTGATCACATGCATGCGTTTATATGCTTTGCAAACCTAAACATTTCGTTTAACATGCAATTTTTTCTTTTTGTAAAGAAAACTAACAAAAATGGAAAAAAATCATGCTGCTTCGTTTACCATATAACAACAAATGAAATGAGGTGAAATGAAGATTATAACATTCATTGGTCATTTTGGCGCATGCTTTTGAAATCGTGGCTTAGTGTAGATCAAAGGTGCTTCAGCATCTGGAAACACTACTATTAATTCAACTTCACAAATCGCACACCAGATCACACCACCATACCATAAGTGATTCTCCAATCAGAAAACCAGACCAATGCATTGTATTTGAGGCAAGACCCAATCACGCTGGAAGACATGATTAGCATTGCCATGGCGACAGGGCTAGCCACCACTTGTTCTATTAATTTACCTCTGCAGATTTTGGGACAGAGGTTAGGGAGGGTCACTGCTGATTTGGAAGTGGCATCTGGCTGCGAGTTATCCCCTAACCCCAGGTCAGCTATCAGGTGGTCACACTCGAGATCTCAAGAGTCAAACTGAGACCAAAACCAAGAAAACCTGAACTAGAACACAGAACCGCAACTTAATAGAAGGATACCAAGATTTCCAGGATTTAAAAAAAAATTTTGCTAGGCAACCCCAAACAACCTACAATCTAATAAGGTACGGAATAATTATTTTGATAATTAGTAATGAATATATACCATTAATTGAACATATACGAACATGAATCAAGTCACATTCATTACATTCTCATCAGAGTCTCTTAAAGCTCTTCAACGCCGTGTTTTTAATCTACTGCATTGACAGAGGCAGCCATTATTGTAACATTTTTCAAAAGACACGCATGCAATAAAACAAATGCACATCAGTGTGACAGGGTATAAGATTAATGAATACATATGAGGTCTTTTATGGCTTGTATGTGTGTAATCTCAGGGTTAAACAAATTCCCCCCATGGCCGTCCACTCCCATGAGGCTTCATGGTACCATGAACTGTCAATCAATCAGGCTAGACAAGAAATTCCCTAGGGTGCAGAGAGACACACATTCTCATAAACAAACAAGACAGGACACATAGTATGGGGCAGAAAGGACAAGTAAAGCACAGTGAGGTACGCAAGGCAAAGAGACACTGTAAATATACAGTATATTGATTATTCATTTAGCAGAAGGTTTATGATGTTAAGATGAACAGTGACCCTATGCAAGTCTGAAGAGGCTATTCAGATGGGAAAGGTTAAAGACTTTAAAAGCTCAATGTCTCATTGATACAACACAGGAAATTAAATGCAGGTCGACAGCCTTGTTTCTTGGAATGATTTCTCTAAAACCAACATTATGAGCAATGACCCCACAATAGATGTGCAGGGGAAACCACATCAAGTCAAAGACCGTCCCACATACCTTCTAAAATGATTCGACCTGCGCTGAGCATTTGCTTAACAAATTAAGTTTGCTTTGCCTTTGCATAAGAGCTTAAAACAAAGACACACTCACTCAAAAATGATGCATCTGACTGGGTAAAATAAAGAGGCACCAATTCAGCATAAGCACAGTTTGCTTCCAGTGTCAGAATCAGAGTTAGTGCTCTATTTGAAAGGGGGGTACAAGTGAAATGAATGATAACCCGCTGGCTTTGGGGTGGAACAATGAGGCAAAATTTTACTTGGTCACTTAAGGTTGCAATCTGTGCTATCAGTACACCATCAAAACACTTTTAGCGCGAAACATTATAAAACCAATAAGGTTCTACACTTGAACCTTGTGTTGTTTCACGGATGGAAGTACTAGAATAAACACGCACATAGGCGCTGATCCCTTGGGTGCTTCTGGGTTCAAGCACCCACCAAAATGGTCAAGCACGTATGCTCTATTCTTCACATATAACTTCTTCACATATAACATCTAAAACTATGCAGAAAATGTGACAACCTTTTCAAAGCGCTTGGGCGCTCCAGAGCGACTGCCATTGCCAAGTAACTTAACCATTGCTTGACATTGTGACGAGCACCCACGGGCGGAAAAAGAAGTCGGCGGGAATTTACATCCCTTGGGTGCTCCGGGGTTCAAGCACCCACCAAAATGGCCAAGCACACATGTTCAATTCTTCACATTTCACGTCTAAAACCATGCAGAAAACGTGACCTCCTTTTCAAAGCACTTGGGCGCTCCAGAGCGACTGTCGTTGCTGAGTAACTTAACCATTGCTTGAGGTTGTGACAAGCACCCACGGGCGGAAAAAGAAACCAGCACCTATGCACACGAACGCTTGATTAGTTTGTTATTTGATTCTCATTTACATTTATATTTTTCAAAATGCATTATACAGTATATAAGCCTATATGAATCATTGCGCATGTGCAAATACGCGCATGAATGAGTGCGCGCCCCCACACACTAGCGATGCGGGTACTGCATTTATGAAATTATTTGGCCCGTCCCGACACGACAGTATCTCTTTTACAACCGCAACCATTAAATAAACATTCTAGACATTGTAATGTAAGTGAAAACAGGCTTTATTTCAGCCGAAAAGTGCATGGAAACAGCCATTACATTACATCACAATGTAAACTGGCAACAACATACGCTTATAAACCATAGAAACCAACATGGTCATATAAATAACAAGATAGGATACTGATAAACATTTTCAACATTTACAAAGCAGCGTTTGAATTCATCTGTATAGAATAACTATAAATACCTCTACATTAGATTTAGCAGCTTGATCTTATTTTCTTTTTAATGATGTAAATTCCCGACCTTAAAGGGACACTCCACTTATTTTGAAAATATGCTTGGTTTCCAGCTCCCATAGAGTAAAACATTTGATTTTTTACCGATTCAGCCGATCTCCCGGATTGGCGGTACCACTTTTAGCATAGCTTAGCACAATCCATTGAATCTGATTAGACCATTAGCATTGCACTCAAAAGATTCAATATTTTCCTATTAAAAACTTGACTCTTTTGTAGTTACACTGTGTACTAAGACGGATAGACAATCAAAAGTTGCAATTTTCTAGGCCGATATGGTTAGGAACTATACTCTCATTCTGGCGTAATAATCAAGGCACTTTGCTGCCGTAACATGTCTGCAGAGGGCGCAATGATATTACCCAGGGCACGAAAGTAGTCCCCTTTGTAACTTTCAATAGCAAGGAACTATTTTTGGGCACTGCGTAATATCCGCCTACTTATCCGCGAGTGATGAGCGGTGATGAGTGGACAAGATGGGACGGCAGGCACCGCCCACTTTTGGCTTCAAACCGCTCTTCACAAACCTATGGGTAATGTCATGGACACTACGCGGTTATATTCTTTACAGTCTATGGTTATGAGATGACCCGCACATCACTACAACACTTTCTATAACCTCTGATGTGAATTGGTGCATTACTATTGGGGTGGCCACCATCACAGATAAAACACAGTAAATGAGTGGCAAACAGAAAATTGGGGAAACTAAAACAATTTTTATGCATAATATTTATAACTATCTATGCAAAGTAGTTTAACACCACGTTTAAAGTGAATAATGGTCATTTTACTGTATGGCAGACTTTGGCTTTAAATCCAAGTGTTTTTTCATTACAAACAACAAATTTACTGAACAGAAAAACTTATTGGCTGAATGAAAAGATTTATCGCCCTATGCCGACAACATAATTTTGTATCCAAATGCCACTGCAAAATATCGGTCTATCCATACTGTTCCATTTCTAGCAACTTTTTTATCCAATAAATACATTAATTTACAAGTTTCACTGATTTATTGAATTACAAGCATCATTGATTCAGCTCTGGGGAAGCTCACAGAGCTTAAGCATAACATCCTGTATAAAAACAGGCTCATTAGCGGGTTAAAGGTCAAGCCGAGCAGTGAAACACACCACATGCGTGTTATAAGGTGTCAGACCATTATCTCATTAAGCATGAACTCTACTTACTTTAATTTATGTGAATATACAGACTGTAAAGCAGTATTAGAGACAGCTGTGAGATATGTCACACCCTGAAATCAAGTGCCATGTACTGCCGAAAAATCCAAACGTGTGAGACCAATGGATAATTAACATCAAACACATCTTTTAAAAACAACTTAACAATTTTAAAGATATTTGACAATCACCTTAAGTGTGTTTAAAGTGTATTTTATATGAAGATGTGTAAGTAAGAGATATAAAAATCAAGTAATACAAACATCTAAGTAAAGCTCAAGCAATATGACTACAGCTGTCTTCATAAGAGGGCTTTGAAGTTGTCACACATTTGAAAACCGAGCTCAACTAATAGCTATTAGAAGGTAATTAGTGACGGACTGAAAGCTATTAAAATATCACTTCAACACAAATGCGCACCCTGCATGGAAAACCATGGCCACAGGAGCAAAATGTTGAGAAGTTAGACTTTTATTATAAGAAATATTTATGGCCTCAATTCATGAGATCCTGCCAAGTCAGGTCTTCTACATGTGGCATTCATCCAGTTGTGTGTGCGTGTTGGAGAGAGAGAGAGAGAGATGGGTCAGGGTATTACATAAATTTGACTAAACTATCCCTGTAATGATAATTGCAGATGCAGGGACACATTAAAAGTTCAGGAGCCATTAGTCAGGGTCAAAGTTCAGTTCAAGGTCACAGGTCAAATCACAAGGGAGGGAGGCATGTGTTGTTAGGTTATAGTGTAGTGTGTACACAAAGACATAACACAAAACGGTTTTAAAAACTAAACTCCATAAAGCTCTACCAAAACAGACTGGTGTGTTAATGAACACTGCTTTTCATTAACCGCAGTCATCACCAGGAACATTACTTACTTATCTACTGAAGTATGATATTGTATCTAAAATGTCCTCTACGTGCGCCAGCCACGCCTGGCACTTGTGGTATTTTAGGAAACGTAATATCTCATGCAGCGGGTGAGTGCTTTTCTTCGCCACTCTTTCAAGCATCTGTATATCTACACAGCGGTTTCTGAAAGAGAAATGTGTGTGTACTAAATTTAAAGAAACAGTGTACCCAAAAATAAAAATTATGTTATTGTTTGCATATCATTCCAAACCCATATCGCCACTGTTGGGCAGAAACCTTGCAGTATCTCTATATTTTGAGATTTTTTTTTCATAAATCTTTACCATTGGTCACCCTTTACATCCGTCACTGGGTTTTGCAAATATTTAACCAATTAAAAGTATTATAAAGTGCTTGTGACTTCGTAATGCCAACTGTCAGAAAAACCTCCAAGCAGCCTCTATCTGAATGAAGTTATGGACCGAGGACAACGTGGACATGATGGCATTGAAAGGCAATAAAGGATTGACGTTAAGATCTTTGCACACTGTAGTCAGAAATTTCTGCATGCTTTTTTCGTATTTGTCATCCTACTAGTTCGTCTCGCACAGAAACCTTGCATACTGAGCCCGATGTGCATGAATGAATCTATTGCGAATCAATTCACAAAACAATACAAACATGAATCTTCATAATGTTAAGATTATTCACTACGAATGGATGAATGACATTAGCAACAAGCTGTTGTTAAGCTAACTTGAGCGCAAAACTGTACAATCTTTGATGTCCGAAGTTCGCTGGTTCAACAACCCATTCACACAGCACTTTGGTCCCATACATTTCTGTAAAATTGGCAGAGAGGATTTAACAAACACTATATACCTAAAGGCTTATGTTATGTTATGTTAAAAATACTGTTTTTCAATTTTCTTAAAAAGTAGTTGTTTTGAACATACAAGATTTCCTCCTGACAGTAATAAAATGCTGTTCGATATCATGGAGCATAAAAGTAAGCCAGCTAATCTATACATTGTGATTGGCCTGAATACCTCTGACATCAGCCGGAAATGTGAAGCTCCTTACCATGTTTAAAAGATTTGCCCACAATGTGATGCTAACAGGACTTAACTTACAGGCTGTGAGTTCAAGTGGGATGAATTATCATAATGATCGTCGTGTCAACGTCAACCGGCCCAAGAAGTAAACTGTTGCCTACAATCCGTGTGTTTGTTGTAGTCCAAGAAAAGAGAATTACGTTGGAAACAATAACTCGTGTCATGGTTTACTTTGGGGTTTGTACCATTTGCATATCGTTAACATGTACTAATACACACTTACACACCAGCGGAAATTGCGTGCCTTCCTAAGTTTTAGTCATTGATTTCTTCCTGACAAACAAGTAGATGACATATCAGAAAGAAGACGAAAACAAGGGAATAGCAGTGGATCGTGACTAGGAACCCCACAGAGCGAGCACCCACTCAGAATTGCTCCGTGGGTATGACAAGAGTCCAAACAAATCTGCTTCAATGTAAACAACATGGCTGAATGTTTGCTGTTTACAGAATGAACATGTGAACATACTTTTCGTCCTTCTGTGCTTTCGCTTACCATTGGTGAAGCATCAGTGTTTTGAAGGCAAAGCTAGCACTTTGCAAGACTGCTTTACATTACAGAAACACACCAAATAATAAAATGCATTCTCATGGATGATTTATGTGCATCAAAGATCTCACTTGTTTAACTCCATTGAAAAACAGTTAAATGACACTTCATTCTCGTAACAGATGAAGTATACAGTATGCAAAAAGCAGTACACCAATACTAAGTTCTTTCTGAACACATCTGAACATTTGGTCTTAATCTGCTGACAAATAAAAATACATGAAAAAACAGACTATCACCAAAACAGCCATGTCTAACTAATCTGTATGGCATAAAAAACATAGTGCCATTACTATCAACATATTAATTAAAAATAAAAATAAATTAAAAACACCAGACAGCTAAAACAGATGTCCTGTTTTAAAACAAAGCTCATGAGATCTGTGTTTGGATCACAGGTGGTGCCTGTCTTGCATGAGCGATGTGGGTTTTCTAAAATGAGACATCATCTCAAATGGTCTAAAAATTTAAATGTTAAGTTTTAATGAACACTTTCTATCTAACTGATGTCCCTTTTGAATGTACCTTTCGTCCTGAAATTCATCATAATTTTCTTACAACAACATCTGCTTTCAGCACTGTTTTGCATTGAAAACAAGTCAAACACTTATTTGTTGGCACTGACTGTGAGAAATACAAAATGAATAAAATTGTACAATTAATATTCAGTGAAAGATTTTTACCAAAATAGACAGGAGAACCAGAAATGGCATATTTCACCCCAAAATCGAAAGGAAAAACAATCTAATGAATTATATTTTGCATGAAGAAAATGTAGCTTTTTTAATCTTTGAGTTTTTGAGTTTAAACAATAAGTACATTGATTGCTATATTGCAAAAAAATCTTACTTCCTATTATTCTCAACTTGGCATCCCTTCCAGATATTTTTTTTTAGAACAGCCCTACCACTTACTAATATTTATAGTTTAAAAAAATGTTGAAATATCAATTTCTTTCTTACACAAATCAGTTGCCCTCAGAAGACATTTATTTAAGAATGAACTTCAGGATAAGGATAAGTAGTATTAATATCAGTGGTGGCCTGTGACTTCTTTTTTTGAGGTCGCTTGATGCGAAGTTTGTCACAAAATGTATGTAGCCCATCATGTGTGTGGTTCCTTTTTTCAAAATATGTGTTCTGTGCGTTGAGTGAACCTATGTGCATCACGTGTCCCGTCAAAATAAGTGCCTGCTGCAGATGCGTCCAAAGTGTTTATGTTAAAAGAGACGCTCGCGTTTGCCAGATACTCGCCTAATGTCATGCTTAATCAGAGTTTACTGTTAAGTGAGTGTCTTGCGTGTATTTTGTGAACCTGAGCATCTCTATTATCATAAACGGTTGTGATGCGTGTGCAGCAGGCACTTATTTTGACAAAACACGTGATGGTTCACATGACGCAACAAACACATAATATTTGAAAACGCAAGAAACACACAAAACTCCAAAAAACACTTATTTTGAATTTGTGCCCCTTGGATGAGCAGTCACGAGCCGCCACTGCTAAATATAATTATTTTATTATAGGGTGACCTATGCCATTAAGTTACATCAGGCCAGTGAGAATTAGTTTGGGTGATAGATGATCACAAATGCAAAACATCCTAAAGATCCTAAAATGAGGCTTTATGCAAACATAAATCCTTTTTATTGAGGGTGAAATATGACCCAGACATTTCTTGACAGATTGGTTCAGAACAAATCAGGGTGAAACTTTTGTCCCAGCTCTGAGCCAAATGACTCAAACTGCTCTTCTGGGATTCAATGACATTAAAGGGCCCTTGAACGATGTCCTTGATCAGAGGAGACGCCCTGCAGTTACTGCTGTAGCTTAACCATGGACAATTAATCATTTCTAAACGGTATTACACGAGTGTGGATTATCCGATATCCTGAAATGCTATTAGTTAAGTCTGTTTCATACAACATCTTACTGGTTCATCTACATCACTTAAACTTAAAATTCTGTCATTATTTACTCGCCCTCAAGTTGTTCCAAACCTGTATAAATTTCTTTGATCTGCTGATTAAAAATAAAAAAGTAGATCTGGGGCACCATTGAGTTCCATTATAGGAAAAAATAATAATTTTATGGAAGTGAATAGTGCCCCAGATCTGTTTGGTTATTAACATTTTCAAAATATCTTCATTTGTGTTTAGCAGAAAAAGAGATTTATACAGGTTTGAGGTTAAGTAAATGGTGCACAATTTTCATTTTTTGGAGTACTATCCCTTTAAATCTCCTCTGACAGAAGCGGTCTACAGATAAGCAAATAAGAATTAATAAACCATGATTTAATGGACATTTGACACAGAATATACACTTTGAATTTAACTTTTTCTGTTTCTATCCCTCCCTCTCCTTGTTCTCTTTGCTTTCTCTCTTTAAAAAAGAAAAAACGCTCCCTTAACAGTTAATGTATGTTTAAAGAAAAACGGTGGACAAAAGCACATAAGATAAACTAGCTTTTATCCTAATAACTCTGCCCGCCCGGTTTAGGAGCAGATCAAAAGGTAATAATCCCCCAATAATCCTCTGGTGTTGCCCTTGCTGTTGTTATGGTCATTATAGTCTGTCCCATTGTTGCTAAGCTATCACGACTGTTCAGAGGAAAACCACGCTGGCTCAGTTTCACAGAGTAATGCCTATTTCATGGATGGACAGTCAGTGGGATAATTAGATGAGCCCCGAGCGGACACAGAACTGATGTGGTTTTCGGACAGAGAAACAAAGTCTTGTTTGCGGCAAACTATAGGGTCAGGCGGGGTATAAAGAAGAATGGCTGTCAAAGAACCGTTTCATCTTTGAGCACGAGAGACCGATTAGAACCAGAACTACAGTGGGCAACCATTTGGGAAATAAAGAACCAGGGGATCGTTTATGTCTGTTAAACTTAATTATGAGAAAAAAATGAAGTACTATGAAAGTTATGAAAGTTAAAAGAAACCAAACAAAAGCTTTTTAGGCTTGCAATGGTGTACACTGTTTCACTTTCTCTATTCTTGATCGATAAGCACTTCAGGTTATTGTAGCAGCAGGGACTGTTTAATAGTCCGACGTACTTTACAAGTAAATTGCAGCACATATGGAATCATTATAGCGGTTTCGTGTTTGCCAGAGTGTCTGTCAGAGGAGTTGTTACTATCTGTTGGCTGCATGCAGAACAAATTCTTTGGATGGAGGAGATTGTAAATTTATATGGCTTCTGCAGATTACAACCTTGTTTTGGTTAGATCGCGAGACAGCATTCCAGCAGAGCCGTGTAAAAAAGTCTTCTGCAAACTTTGAATGGTGTTGTTTATGTAGGTTTGGATTTTAAAGGGTTTCTCTGAGACTCTTGAAAGTATCCATATGGGACGTTTAGCAAACTATACCCATCATTGTGTCCTAACTGGCAACAAAATGACAAAGGCGAACGACCATGTGTCGCATTGATTGCTCAGTGTTTATTTTAGATGTATGGTCCCTACAGTTAAATCCAATATGTAAGATTACTACATGTGACCCCGAACCACAAAAACATTAGGGTACATTTTTTAAATTGTGATTTATTTATCGAGGTACAACCATTTGCAAATCTAGAATCTGAGGGTGCAAAAAAGCTAAATATTGAGAAAATCGCCTTTAAAGTTGTCCGAATGAAGTCCTTAGCAACGCATATTACTGATAAATACATTTTTAACTCTTTCCCCGCCAGGGATTAATAAAAAAAGTTGCCAGCCAGAACCAGCATTTTTTATGGTTTTCACAAAAGTTTAATGCCTTCCAGAAGTTGTTCTTGTTTAAAGGTGCAGTGTGTAAAATTTAGTGGCATCTAGTGGTGATGTTGCAAATTGCAACCAATGGCTCAGTCCACGGCTCACCCCTCACTTTTGAAACGCATAGAAAAGCTACAGCAGCCACCACAGGGCAAACATATCATTTTTACTTAGTAAAAACGTTTGTCCGTTAAGGGTTTCTATAGAAACATGGCGGTACAAAATGGCGACTTCCATGTAAGGGGACCCTCAGTGTATGAAGATAAGAACGACTCATTCTAAGATAATAAAAACATAACAGTTAATTATGTAAGGTCTTTATACACCACTGATAATATAGTTATGTATATCATGTTGCATTTCTGTCAAGAGATCATTCAAAAAGTTACACATTGCACCTCTAAATGTATAAACATACAAAATATCAAATCCTTCCTTTATTGGTTTTCTTTTTATCACCTGTCAAATATGGGTAAGTTTCTTCAAAAAGACAAAATTTTTAGCAAACAGCTGAGACAATTGAATCTGATCTCTATCAAAATTCATTCACAAACACGCATCGTGATGACCAAAACATACACAGAGTTTGAACTATTTGTCCTAGGGGTCACTTTCGGGGGTTTATAAGTTGGGTAAGAGCGCCACCTGGTGGATAATAGCAGAAATATGGATTGTCAGAAAAACTTGTCAATGCAGGGAAGCGTTTTTTCTTAATTGACGAGTTAATGGCAGGGAAACAGTTAATATATTAATGGTATGAAATTTATAAAATATTTTCATTGAAAATGATCTTTAATATCCTAATGTTTTTGTGGCATAAAGAAATTATAATATTGACCCATACAATGGATTTTTGGTTATTGCTACAATTAAACCCATGCTACCTACAGGGTTCCCACACCTTAGATAACTTCAAACTCAGTGACCTTTCAAAGACTTTCCAGGGGCAAATCCCCCTCAAATTCAAGGACAAAATGTGGGGGCACATTTCAAGTAAGAGCAGGTTACATCGTGTTACCTTTTGAGATATTGTTACAGTTCCCTTTTGAGGGAACTCGCACTGCATAACTGTGGTGACACTTGGGGATGCTTCCAAGGGTAAGTGCATCTGAATGTGTATATTAAATTCAAGCAATGGTGAAGCTTAACAACAAAGACAGGGTATACGAGAGCCAGGAAGTATATCGCTATTTGAAATATTGTCAAAGACGGTGTTACAGGGACGCAGGAAGTATGGCAAGGGAGACGCAGCGTCTCGTTCCCTTCTCAGGGAACAACAGTTACATACGCAACCAGAGACGTTTTCATGTGTCAAACACAACTATGCAAAAAAGCATTTTGGTATAAATCAACATTCGCATACAGAAAATATAAGCATTTAAAGCGAACAGTTTAGCAAGTGTGCTTAAAAAAAGTCTAACATTTGTATGATATTATCCTACACTACACAGGGAATAATTTTTTTTTTTAAGAAAACTTTTTGCATAAAATAGATTCAAGCACTTTCAATGACCTGCATCTACGAATGTGTATTTTTAAAAACTTCCCAGGGCCTTGAATTTTTTTTCCCAGATTCACAAACTTTCAAGGATTTTAAGGACCCGTGGGAACCCTGTACCTATGACTGGTTTTGTGGTCCAGGGTCACATATTATACATAAAATCTCTTGTTTGTCTCACATCTAAAAAATGTGATTCTTGACCAACCTGTTTTTTTAATAAGAGAAAGTGTACTCACCATGAGAAGGGGGTACGGGGCCTCACGGCAAACCGGTCACAGCTATAGGGGTAGTGCTTGGAATCGTTCTCTTGTGGGCAGGAGCCCAAGTCCCATCTCCTTAAGATTTAAACCTCAATGGCTCTGCAAATGGGACAGAAAACACAAGCAGCACATCAACATCAAAAGTTTGATAGCAAAAACAGCGACCATCATTTTCCACATCTGGCCATGTGCCAACAATCTAGCATCTCATCTAAAAACCTACGTATATTTACAAATCCCGACGGAAGCGCCAGCGCCATGTTGACTTATGTTGGTAGGGAGGGGTTGTCAATGTGTAGCCTTTATAGCACTAGGCATGCGATTTAATTAACACATTACGTGAACATTTACACACGTCTGTTCGCAGTTTCTCTCAAGAGATATAAAAAGAGCGAGACAGAAGGAAAGAGAGAGGGGGGAACAGCTGCCAAGTTCTCAACATAAAAACATCACATAACAGAGCATCATTTTTCTGTCAGCATGTGTAATGGTGCTCGCTAAAGCAAGCATCACTTTCTAGTAATGCATAACACGTGCATGACACATTACCAAAGTTATCTTCCAACTTTTCTCAATTTAGATTTTCTGAATTTTGCATCTTGACCTCCAGCACGTCCAGACGGCTGCCTGGAGATCTGGAGAGCAGGAGGCAAACACAGATGTCATCTTTCAATGTTGATACACGGTCCGGTTGTGTGCATTGTGCGGGTGACACCTGAACCCCTGACTGCATAGAGGAGGGACACAGATACCGCAGACCACAACCACAACACGAGGCTCAACAGATGAGACGCGCTTTTTGTTACCTGCAGAGCGTGTGGGACATCTGTGCATGCCATCAGCACTTCAGTGACTTTTGCTGTTCCTTTTGCTTTTCAAAACAAAGGCATCTACAGTCTACATGGGAAATTCAGATGTTATGAAGATTACTTTGCAAGTTGTTGTTTACCACTAAAAAATGTTGTTCGATTGTGGGTGAGAAGTTTGAGTGGAAAACCTGAGTGTATTGATCGGCGTTCCCAGATGATGGTTTTATAACATTTAAAAAGTGTTTGTTAGAGAAAGTAGTGTTACTGGAACAGTACAGTGTTTTACAATTGAACTACAAGAGGATTTTGATAAAGTTTTGTGCTGTAAAAAGGAGGGATCAATAGCCTGGTTTCAGTTACAGACATACGCAAAAACGTTTGCAATATTTTCTAAATGCAGATAAAAAAGATTACGAAATTACAGCATTCCATTAATCAATGTTATGCGACCAAAACATTTTTCCTCCCTTAAAAAGTCATTCATGGCAACGGATGTTTATAAGTTTATGTATATCACAGCCACTTAACTAGCCATCAAAGGAGATGCTTATCCAAGCATTAATGTCAAGGAAAGCCCCTTAAACTTGGGAGCGTTCATGTATGAGTTTTTACTAGGAGGTTGTAAAACAAGATTTGGCATTTGCATGAGCAAAGATTGTTTATGTGCCTTTAAGGATACATTCACACGCATTAACGCTTCTTATTTACTTTTAATGGGTGACGTCATGCGTTGCCAAACTGAATTGTGAATCCGTCAACGTCGCGTCACTGTCGTTGCTCACAGCAGAAGTTGAAATATTCTCAACTTTTTAAGCGGCAACGCATGTCAGCCAATCAGATCGCCTTATGCAAATAACCTAGTGTGAGCCAGCCAATTACGTTTATGGAAGACTGGAGCATGTGTTGCGGCCACTGTGATTGGCTGTTGGCCATGCTTCAGACAAGCCTTCCATCATGCGTTAACGTTTCCGTCCCGTGTGAATGTAAGGTCGGTTGACCTGTAAAGTTAAAAACTGTTTACATTGCAGTTTTGCAATATATTCATTTTACCACCTCATGCAAGCGTAAAACTTTTTGCGATATATGGTAGTTTGTGCAAAATTTATGCGTTTCCATTGGGCGTATTTTCGCAATTTCAATTTGCGCAGTTTTAAAGGTAATAAAAACTCTACTAATGTTCTAAGAGTCTGTGTCTGTTTCTCTCATCCAATTCTATCTAATATTACTGCTATACCGATATTTTCCACCGATACCGATAGCCAATTATTTAAACTGATATCTGAGGATACCGATAGTTTGGTGGTTATATTAACTTGCATTTACTAAATACTAAAGATCAAACTTTCTGAATGTTATTAATTCATATAATGACCATTGATAGTGAACATTACACTTTTCTTTACATTTTCTATAGACGGTTTCATCGGACGCACGTGAAACACGTCTGGATCCGAACCTTACTTCCGTTTTCGTTTTTTAATGGTCTGACTAGTTGCTAAACTGATCTCTTAAACAAATGCCTCGTCGAAAATAACAAATGTTTTGGTTTCCTAGGTAATCTATGTGTTGTTTTTTGCTTGTTATATAAATAAACTACGTTTAAAGAACTTTGTTATTTATTCTTAGCTGAGTTTACCGGAAGTTACTTGCGGACCGCGATAGCCGCTTGTTTATGTTGTTACTGCTGAAACCGTCTATACACAGAGCTTAAATTCATTGCATTTTCCTGTTCACTTTTGATTGACAGGATATATCAGCTGTTTTAAACTTGCATTTATTAACCAATACCAATTTTTAGCCAATATATAAATGCATCTCTAACTACTGTATTATTTTACGCAATGGGGGTAAATATTATGAGTCTGTGACGCTATTAAAGTTGTAGTCTGTTAAAGCTTGACAAGTCCAATCTTCCTATAAACACATGCAAATAAACATGAAAACATAAATACCCACATAAAGACACACACCAATCGCTTCGGTTAGAATGGACTTCTTCTGAGTGCACATCTATAGACGGTTTATTTAGTCACAACACCAAAAGCGAATATCTCTCCTTTATATTCTGCATCCAGGAATACAAAGAGGGAGTTATTTGTGCCCTAACAAACATTAAAATTGTATGCATTTATACGTGTTGCACAAAAGTATTTAAAAACATGTTCAAGTCTGGCTCCCTGTCCTGTCTTCCTTCCTCTCCACATTACCACCTATTTTGTATCTGCACTATATCCTGACCAGGTAACCAAGAATAAAATAAGAGACCTCTGTAAAAAACAAAACCAGAACTCCAATGAAGCAGAAGGTTAGCGAATGATCAGTGAATTCAACACAGACAAAAGGAAACTCCCTGGGGTGCCTTTCCCTGTTGATCTGGCTTGGTTTTCCCTCTGTATTTCATTCACCATAAAAAATGCTATCTAAAAAGATGAGAAAGAGAAGCATCATTTGTGAGTCTCAGTCAGCACCAATCTGAAGTTATTTTCTTGTTATGGAGCCTATATGATGTATCATGAGGATCACCATGGTAACAAGACAGACAGCATTAGCAAGGAAATGAGAGCATTTGTGCAGTGTTCTGTCTGACATTAATCAAAGAGTGCCAATGGGTTTCTGTTCCCACTACCAAACTGTTTTTAGTCCCTGTGAAATAGCTGTACAACTTTCAGCATTACTAGCATATATATACACACATGACAACAGAAATGACCTAAAAGCCCCCAAATTCCAGAAAGCCATCAGGCACCACCAGTGCCTGTCTAAGATAGGGGACGTTGCAGATCAGATGATCAAACTTTCAAATGCGACAGTGACAATCTAAAAACAACTACAACCATAATCAGGATCAGAGTTCAAGTAACATTTGTCATCAGATACAAAAAGCTTCGAAGTTGGGAAACAGAGTCTTCACACAGCAGCACGTATCCGGCATCTAGTTTCAGCAGTACAGCAACAACATCTGGTGCGCTGCAACCCCGAATCTGACTTTCTCTCTAGTCAGCGGAGAGAAGTGGGAGGACGGAGGTATGGAGATATTGTTCACTTTGTCTAAGTGCAGCCCCTCACTCCCACACAGGTGACGCGAAGGACCTCTGTACGTAGGCAGAGAGAATGAGATATCTGTCGCGTATGCAAATGTACTCCGAGCGGGCTGTGAAGGAACAAAACTGCCATTATGTGGCAAGACGACACAAAGTCTGAGTTAACTGGACTTGGGCGGTGATAAGGGCAGACACATGGGATGGCAGGAGAAGAGAGAAAGAGACAGAAAGGCATTATCTCAGTTCAAGTTATGAGTCCTACAAATGGCAATAAAAACAA
Organism: Misgurnus anguillicaudatus; assembly: GCF_027580225.2. NCBI lineage: Eukaryota > Metazoa > Chordata > Actinopteri > Cypriniformes > Cobitidae > Misgurnus > Misgurnus anguillicaudatus. The sequence continues at coordinate 33,305,231 of NC_073355.2, read as the reverse complement.
TATTTGAAACAACTACAAAAAAAACGTAATGAACAAAACCCAAACTTCTTACATTTATATAAAAATGGAACAAAAACTGGAGTCTTAGTTTTACAGATAATTGGATGCATTGGCGGCCGGTGACTTCTCTTCCAAGGGGCGCGAAATCAAAATATGTTTTCGGAGTGTCAACGGTGTTGTTTGTCATGTCAAAATATGTGATCATTGCATCATGTGATTGTGAACCTATGTGTATCATGCGTGATGTTAAAATATGTGCCTGCTGCACACACATTGAAAGGGTTTATGATAAAAGAGACAAAATACTTGGAAGACACTAAATTAATAGTAGACTCCGACTACACAAGAGATCAAGCGAGTATCTGGCAAACGCAAGTGTCTCTTTTATCATTAACCGTTTCAGCGCCGAACACATACATGACGTGCTAATACATGTTGTGACGAGCTTCGCATCGTACGCCCTCAAAAAATAAGTCAACGGTTGCCACTGGTTTATTGAATATATTATTATTAATAATAATAATAATAATAATAATAATAATAATAAACAATAATAATAATAATAATAATAATAATAATAATAATAATAATAATAATAATAATAATAATAATAGAAGTAATAATAATAATAATAACTATTATTATCATCATTATTATTATTATTATTATTATTATAATTAGATTTTTTGCAACCTCAGATTCGAATAGTTGTATCTCGGCCAAATATTGTCCTATCCTAACAAACCATATATCAATAATAAAAACGTATTTATAAAAACTGAGACATGGAACTGATCTCTTGAACAAATGCCTCGTCGAAAATAACAAATGTTTTGGTTTCCTAGGTATTTTATGTGTTGTTTTTTTGCTTGTTATAAATAAACTACGTTTAAGGAACTTTGTTGTTATTTATTCTTAGCAGAGTTTACCGGAAGATACGTGTGGAGCACGACAGCCGCTTGTTTATGTTGTTACTGCTGAAACCGTCTATATGCTCCGTTCCTGACGTGTCGAGTGTTTGATTGTAGGGGTGTCACGATTCTCCAAATCCTCGATTCGATTACATTTTCGATTCTAAGGTCACGATTCGATCCGATTCTCGATTTTTACATATATTTATATAGGCATATAATTTAGACAAAAATTATATGCCATTATTTATTATTATTATTATTATAATACTTTAACATGCACATTGCACAACTCGCATGGGGGTTTGTGGGCTTCACTTAACGCGAGAGCTTGTAGAGAGAGGATTCCTTTTTGCATGCACATGGACTAGAGATGCGCGGTTGGCAGTTACATGGATCGGGCGGATGACGTGACGAAAAAGAATATTTTAATTAAATTCGGGTGGGTGCCGGATCGACTGCTTGTTATTAGCTGTGTCCTTCTAAGCATGCAACCTCTCTGTCTTTCATAGTGACTGCCTCAGAAGTTCAAGAAGAGAACTGAAATGAGACGGTCTAGCCTTCTGAGGACCCAAAATTTGCGTCACCTGCTGCACACGCCCCCAGTAGCGCCCACCGTGCCTGTCAGCAGAAAACAGCGGAGACATTTCTGACTTATTAAAATGGTGGACGGATGATGAGTTTTGTTATGCGGTTGCGGATGAAATAATAGTCCATCCGCACATCTCTAACATGGACTTAATGCACATGGACTTAATGCGCGTGTCTTGGACTCATAGCATCTGAAATAAACCCAGCATCATAAGCAGCTGCGCTTCTCTCTGTCTCACGTGCACACGCTCTCGCATCTGTCCGAAGTCTGAACATAAACTAAAGTAGTAATCCTTACGTATGTGTTCAGTTTTATGCGTTTCATGCGAGCTGAGGCAAACTATCCTTTTGTTTAAAATATAACCCGCTGCATATTTGCGCCTCCCTCACTATCGCGCACATGCAGAGAGCTGCGCTCTGTCTAAAGTCAGATCACGTAATCCTGTTTATGATATGCATTTCAAGGAGTTGTAGAAATACATCCCTCGTGTTTAAAATATGATCGCGTTCCGCTGGACAGATGTTTTTAAAGGCATCTCTGAGAGTTTTTTTCCGCGCTTGGCAAGCCGACCGGACGTGAAATGGGGGCGTGGCAGCATCGACGATCCCATTTTTTATTTCGAAGTTCGAAGCTGTGACTTAATTTCGATCGATTTCGATTTAAAATCGAAATCGTGACACCCTTATTTGATTGTATTGCGTTTACGATGACGTCACTGCAGTAAAGGCGGCGCAACTGTTACGATACTGTAGCGGCACTAAAAAAACGTATGTATAAATCTCAATTTCCAAAAGTTTTCCATATGACTGGTTTTGTGGTCCAGGGTCACATATTCAGGGTTCCCACACCTTGGTTAACTTCAATTTCAAGGATCTTTCAAGGACTTTCCATGTCCAATAGCCTCCAATTCAAATTCATGTGGGGACACATTTTAAGTGAAAGCAAGGTTACATCGTGTTACCTTGTAAGATACATTGTCACAGCTTTTATGTGTCAAACACTACTAACATGCGAGTTAAAAATAAAGTCTAGAATTTTATGACGTCATTTTATACTACACAGGGAATAATTTGGATTTTCCCCCAGAAAACGTATATATAAATATATTTAAGCACTTTTAATGACCTGTTTATATGTATGTTTATTTTCAAAAACTTTCCAGGGCCTTGACATTTCTTTTCCAGATTCACACACTTTCAAGGACCCATGGGAACCCTGCTTATTATTCTAGACAGACAGACAGACAAAAGATACAGAAAAAACTGATGACTTTATAGATGGCTAATGGCATGGGTGATTCTCACGAAACCATTAAAACACCACGGCACAAATGATTTTAGCTTTAAAATGTGTAATATAAAAACATTAAAAAGCATCAGAATTAACACAATACTGTGTTCTACCTTGCACAATGTGTGATTTCAACATAAGAATTTATAATTGTAAATTTTATCTCATTTTCTGCTGAAATTCTCATTACCGCAATGTGTCCGGCTGTGTTTGAAACAAGCGTTATGTTGTAATTTAATCAAATTAACACAAAAATATTAAGAAAAAAATAAATGGATGTTTTGCTAGACTACTTTAGATGACAGAAAAAATATTTACTGAATATTCATGTATAATAATAATGAAGAAAAATTAGGAAAATGATGTGTCCATGCCTGATGTTCTCATCCTCCGCAACACTTTTTGAGAACAGTTTAAGCACACATACAGAATTTTAATAAAGTTTGATTTTGAGTGACCAAGCACATGGACCAGTTACTTCAAGATGGCTACCAGGTAAGATCATTTTTTTACAGTTAATTTGAAATATTGTCTTGTCAGAATGCTTACACGACATTTTGATTATCATTACCGCAAAAGACGCTTATTAAATGTTAATTTAATTAATAAAAGCATAATACTTTGATTTTAAATGCATGTGCAGAATCTCCAAATTATGTTCTTTCAGGTTTGTCATGTCATTTTGAAAATATGTCAGTGTTGATGTTTTCTGACTGTTGCGGTAATGAGATTTTTTAGGACTAATTTTTTAAATTATGTTACAAAAAGTGTTAAATGATAAGTCAAAGTTTTTAAATTAATGTTCCCATTTACTCCAGACTTTGTTTTTCAATGTCTGGTGGGAAAAAAAGTCAATTTAAGCAATTTTTACATTTTCATGCTTGACATTTTTATAACCAAGTTTTCGTGAGAATCACCCGCATACACAACAGGCACAAACTCGTAGAACAACTGTGACTCTGCCGAAAATACAAATACACCAGAAAAGCCATGTATACAACTCTCCAAAGCTCATATCTCTACCCTGGCCTATTCATTATGACTCGCAATCAACTATTAATTCAAAACATTGCAAAGTTCTTAGCTTACATCAACGGCACCATATGAAATACTGCAGGACACGGTCTGGCTACCATTCCTTGTCTCCCTAACATCAAGCCATTATCACATTCTGAAAATCTTTTAATGTGAGAGCAGGTGGATGGTGAGATCTTCAGACAATTACGAAGTTCGAATTACGAAGTTCAGCCGTTTGCGTTACGACTGCTCCCGTGCACACTGCAGGCTTTGTCCAACGTCCCTGTTGAAGCTGAAATGAGGTGTAATGGAATTCAACAATGAGGATAATGAGGGCCAGCAAGCCACCCGTCTCAAAGAGGGCCTTATGTCCGGCCATGAATAGACTCTCGTCCGGGGCTCCAATTCAGGCTGTGACTTAACAAAGAGAGGGACACGTGTCCCGCCACTTGCTACAGCCAAATCGAGAGCGGGCTGATAATGAGGCCGCACGCCATTCTGCCCTTCTATTCTTCTCAAGTCTCGTGGTTTAAATTAAATTTTAAATACGGCCTTCTCTCATTACTCCAACTTCTATTGTATAAAAGAGAGGCTTTTTTACAAAAGACTCTGGAACACTTGAGGACGCTGACGTTGTGTGAATCTGAGAGCGATTGCATGCATAAAAAAGATGTTGCTAGGGAAACTTTATGGTACAAACAAACTAAAAAAAACAGTATGACACTGTATTGAGAGAAGTGTACGAATGTTTTCTCATTATCATACACGCAAAAAGATGTTGTTGCTATGGTGATTACTGTATGAATTTTAAGGTGTCCTGTGTACAATCAGGAAGTAGTTCTACAAAAGGCATGTGTTGAGTTACTTTTAGCATTGTAAGGGTACTTGAGGATGGATGGATGACCCTAATTCCTGTGGGACGTGATGGGAGGGGCTGTCATTCCTAGATGAGGTGGATAACTCAAGTCTAGACAAACACTTGGATCCAGGATCTAACAGGAAGGTGGGGGTCGATAAGGGGGCTGCCACTTTGGAAAACCATCTGCCCTAACGCTGATAAATCTTGATTATGCCATGTGGGAAGAAAAGGAAGAAAAGATGGAAAGATGAAGCGGCAGTATATCCTTGTATGATGTGAGAGAAAGAGGGTGCATTTGACAACAGCTGCCATCAATTTTCAAGGAGGTAACGGACACTTAATCGCAAAGGAAAATATTTTTGTGTCATAGTCAATCTAAGTTATAATGGGATAAAATGATATTTATGGTAAAAAAGCAATTTTTTCATAAAGCTATAGTCTAGTCCTGAGTAATCGAATATGAAATATATTAATTTTTGTTTTCAATAGAATAGTTCACCCTAAAATTACATATCAGTCATCATTAACTTGTCCTTGTGATATCTTATACCCATCCAACTTTAAATTTCTTAGTGAAAAATAAGCCATAGAAGAAAATGTATAGTGTTGCAAAGTATAGCTCAATTTTATTTCTGTTTGGGTAAGCTATACCTTAAAGAATTAGTTTCTGTTTCTGAAATCATATCAAACATTATTCAACATACAAAATGAACACTGAAGATTCAAAAAACAAATGGATCTCACCCAGATCCAACCAGTAAATGTAACAAAATACATACAAATAGCTTTCATTACTCAAAGCTTTAACATTTCATAGCCATAAAGAATGAAAGTGAAAAACACATTACAATCCCACAAATATTTCAGGTCTGAATCTGAGCTAAATATTTAACATTTCTTACAGTTCCTCACAAGGTGACATGTAATTTTATTCCAAACAATAAAATGGCAGTAACAAATTTACTGGCCAGTGCGCCCAAAGCCAAACACATTTATCACATACGTACATGTAACATTACATTTGTTGCCCAATGCCTGCACAAATCATACACACTTCCACAGCAACACCATTAGGGATGGGTAAGTTAGTGAAGTTGACTAGTTAGTCTAGTGTTTTTGTCTTTTTTGTTGGCGTTTTAATAAGATAACTCTGTGCTGTACATCATATCCCACTTTTTAAAAGTTTGGCCCGCTTGGTCCTTCAAGGCACCTGTTGTGCTGAGTTTTTGGGGTGACTATTGATGCTTTTCCATTGTGTGGCCCGGTACAGCTCACTTAAGTGTACCTGATACTACTCACCTGATACTCAGATGAGGTTCCAAGCGAGTCGTAGTGATACTAAAACGTGACATGTAAACACTGCAGATCACTGATTGGTCAGAGAGAATCGTCACTACCAGGGTTGTTTCTAAATGCAAGATTAGCTTACCCTCGAGCAAACTAGATGTCATCTAGTCTGTACTTCAGTGTACAATTTCCCAAACTCCTATTTAGTGGTGGAAAACATCTGCCTGTTGAGAATCAAGAACACCATCTATATGCTCCGTTGCTGCCGTGTTGAGTGTTTGATTGTATTGCGTTTACGATGACGTCACTGCAGTAAAGGCGGTGCAACTGTTATGATACTGTAGCGGCACTAAACAGCTGTGGAAAAGCAAGCAAGAAGCCGAGCTTCATGGTGCCGAGGTGAGTCATACCATGCAATGAAAAAGCGACTTTTAACACCCCAAAGGGCAAAAAGGAGCCATTGGCAATCAGCTGCCCTTCCACACCCATGACATGCTAAAAATAAGACTCTCAAAACAGGAGGGTTTACGTGAGTTTTACGAAATCAAACCAAAATCTCCCCTTGCTTATCCTCACAAACCTGGCTTCCCTTCAGACTTTCAGAGTGGGCGACAGACAGGGTTAAAGGGTGCTTAAAAGGACACCCACCAGGCCACAGGGCCTTTTAATCCAGCTTTTCCTCATCGGGGGTCAGATTATTAATTAGCCAAGCCTTCATCAGATCAACAGTTGGGTAGGACAAACATATTTAACATCACTTCCATATGTGCCATAAGTGACTTGTTGACACAAAAATCTAAATTGTAATGTACTGAAAAGGAGATTTGTTTCATTAAATAAATTTATGAGAACTTGTTTGTTGAAGAAAACTTACTGTATGCCGAGTTTACACCAACCACGTTTCAGGCGTCAAAATCGCGTCTACCGTGCCTAGTTTGCCGCTTGAACACTTTGAATGCATTCGGGCATGTAGAGCGGAGTAGACGCAAAATGCCCTTCTTGTGGGAGGGGCATGTGCTATGCGGTTGTTTGTTTGCAAGATGACTGATGTTGATTGTGCATTTATTGAGAGAGTTACCGGTTTGTATTTGGTAACCTTACTATAGGGGGAAAATAAACAGCACAGGTCGATAAACATCACGTGACTCAAAATTGAAGTGTGTATTACAACTTACCAGGTTGCCCGATGTCCTCACTGACACTCTTCCAAGCGAGGTCCTTTTTATTCCTGTCTCTATATAAATAAGAACTTGTGTCATATAGCTCTGGGTGACTGCTCACGGACAATATCAAGCGTTCCTTCAGGTTGAATGAGTGACTCCGGGGGGGATGTCTTCACAGCAGCAAGCAGGCTCCTGATTGGTTAATGCGGCACAAATTTTCCGCCGAAATTTTTCAACTCGGCGTCGGCCGCCAATTGGTAACACGCACAATGCTCAATTCGCGCCTTTCGTGCGAGCTAGATGGCGAATGAGGCAGAAACGCGGACCTCCTGACGCGCGTCAACGCGTCTTCACATTGACTTAACATTGAAATCACTCGCGCTTCATGCCTCTACCGCGGTTGGTGTAAACGCAGCATTAGTTGTGAATGTCTCTGCAATAACATGATGTTGAGTAAATAATGACAGAATTTATATTTTTGGGGTGATCATCCCCTTTAACCCTGGACTTTCTTTTGTTCCAATACATATGACCTGTAGAGCAGGAAAAAATGCCTATAAATGTTGTGTTTGTAGACTAGAGCCTCATATAACATTAGCTGTCATTATACTGTCAAAGAGATACTGTGCTCTGAACATGACACAGAAAACATGCTTGCATAATTTGGCAGCACAGAATGTGAAAACCGGAGGGTTAATTACAGTAAGCAAAAAATTAGCAAGCAACCGACTGGTGTCCAAGTAATAGCACAAAATTACCCGTTTGTTGCATTACTGGGAGAAAAGTGGTTATGTAGTTATTTGTTTAAAAATGCTTCAGACGGAGGAATCAATTTAAAGGAAAACAGCACCGTTTTTCAATGTTTTACTGTGTTTTTACCTCAGGTTGGACCAGTTAATGCATCCCTGTCTTTTTTCAATACGTGCACTTAATCTTTGTACAGCGCGTCATGATTGTGTTAGCATTTAGCCTAGCCCCATTCATTCCTTAGGATCCAAACAGGGATGAATTTAGAAGCCACCAAACACTTCCACAAGTAAGTATGGTGACACAAAATAAAACGTGGCGATTTTTTAAGCGGATATAAAATGAGAAATAGATTGTATGGTGGAAGAGCACTTCGCCATACAATATAGTTCTCGTTTTTTATCCGCTTAAAAAACAATCGCCACATTTTATTTTGTGCAACCATACTTACTTGTGTAACTACTCATGTAACAGGGAAAACATGGAAGTGTTTGGTGGCTTCTAAATTCATCCCTGTTTGGATCCTAAGGAATGAATGGGGCTAGGCTAAATGCTAACACATTAACGACGCGCTATACAAAAATTAAGTGCATGCATTGAAAAAATATAAGTATGTATTAATTCATCTAAGTTGAGGTAAGAACATAGTAAAATATTGAAAAACGGTGGTGTTTTCCTTTAAGCATAAGTAATAGACTTTTAAAGTATTCCCAGAATTAGCCAATTGTAATTTGTTTGGTTATTTCAAGACCGTCAGGAAAAACCAGCAACTATGTGAAAAGAATTGCACAGGAAAGAGAGGAATTTAAAGCTTTAGTTCTCAGTACATAAAGTTACAGCATTTGCCTGAAGCAAAACAAAACAATGGGATGGAGGATTTCTGAAGGTAATAAACACTGAAAGTGTGGCGCTTTAAAAATGACCTCTTTCCTAAACTCCGCCTCTTTAATGACGTCTCATTGCATCACTTACTCATTACTGCACCAACAAAGCATAAAATCGCACTTTCACACCCAGTCCAGAAGAACAATGTAGGTCACCCTTGTAACTCTTGTATGTTCAGATAAAAGGTCAAAGGTCACATGTCAAGATGGAAGGCAGGAGGCTTGCAGGATCTTGATGTATAGAATCAGAAAACTTCCTTACTTCACACAAGAAATGTGTTGTTCTTATAGTCATCTTCATCTTTCCAAGTTTTTATTTTTCTGAGAAATGCAGTGTTCACAAATCAATAAAAATGCCCAAACTGGAATCTCCAGACATGACTACTTAAGGTAAACGTAACCCTTAACCTCACTCATTGCAAAATTCAAGACATTTTCCAACATTCTGGGAAACTTGGTTTCTCATTCAGATTACTCTTCAACTCCAGAAAAGGTTAGTCAACGCTTATCATGCCTTGACGTGTTGAGGACATACGAATGTCTAACCGCAAATATCAAAACAAATAGTGATGACACACAGTGGTAATAGGAAACCGCTAATCCATCCCTAATTTCATAACATCTCAATCATTTTGCGCTCTTGGCAGTCGGCATTGTAATATCCTGTGTCTACTCTCTTTACCGAACCCAAAACGCCTTTATTGTCATGGTTGGTCTCTACGTCTTCCCTGAAATGAGATCACCTCAACCAGGTGTGCAAATGTGACCAGCCCTGGATTCTTCAAAACCCTTGTTTGCTTTCACACACACTGTATTTAACCACTTAAACAAGCAAATTATGTATTAATCAAGCATATATTTTCTACAAAGAAGTCAATGAAAGGTGAAGACTTGGTTACAACATAAAAATGGAAACTCCTGGGCTGTGAGCCTGCTTGCTTTTTAAGGTTCAACACTTTGGCATACATACTGTACACATCTACAACATCTGCTGATATTTAGATGTATGTCTGCAAGTCATATAAATGAATTCATCTCGCATATAAAAAAAGAAATCCAGAATCATTCCCTATTGCATGGAAAAGCAAGTAAGACGATGCAACCATGAACAATTAAATTAATCCTTTAAATCAAAAAATGAGTGAACTGTACATACAATGCGGTGAAATTCGCAACCAAAAAAGGAAATGAGTCATGTGACAAAAATATAATATGCAATCAGAGTCTGACCTGAGTAAGCCTCAAGTTGCATGCTGGAGTTAAATGATAAAATCATGAGGTTTGCATTTATTTAAAGGAACAGTTCACCCAAAAAGAAAAAAAAATTACCACACTTTATTCGGGAGCTAAAGTGAAAGGTGAGATACAAATTTCTAGGATATAGACAATTTTTTGATACTTAATGTTGTAATTTATGTTACATTTTATGAGCTTGATGAAACTAGTCCCCATTAACTTCTTATAGTTAACATTTTTCTAGGATATAGACAATTTTATAATACTTTATTTTAAAATTAATGCTATATTTCATGATGCTTAACTCCACCATGTGCCAATTGTGGAAAAACAATTGTAGAATAAAATGGCAATGTATTTCTTTAAAACCACTACTGTAATTCCCATTAGTTGATATGCTGCAAGATTTGTCTCACTGATGTAAGCCACAATGATCTGGTTGATATTCCTCTATGGAGCAGCGAATGCTTGTCAGAGATGTCTTAATTTCTAGGGACAGGCGTAAAAGAAACGCCTCTCCACAACTCAATTAGGAAATCATTAGCATGGCCATTAGCAGGCGTTACAGCTGCAGGCGACTGAATCTTTGATTTATGAACTCCGACCTTGGATGACTTCAAAATAATGAAATTCATAAAAATGTGTCTTATTTACCAGATGTGGTAAAAGGTTTTATTATTTGCTCAGCAGTTCTGGTAAAGGCTGCTTTTTCATTGCAAAAAAAGGCCAAAAAAAGCTTACATATACCTTTATTAAAGGAAAACACCACTGTTTTTCAATATTTTACCATGATCTTACCTCAACTGAGATTAATTGATTTTCGGTTCTTGTCCACAGTTTTCCGTTCGGTTTCGGTTAGGGTGGCCATTCGTGCCAGTTCCGCCGGACACGTCCCGAACATGTTTTCGGGTTTGTTCTCCGCAAGTCGCGTTGGTCGACTGCATACGTGATCAAGGTTTATTATTTCGGGTTTAATTTCAGAAAAGCAACCGCTACATTTCAAGGTAAGAATGAAACTACAATGATTGTATGTCTTAAAAGAAATAAATCTTAATTTTCTAATGTATTTTAACTGAGATGTGAGAACATTGATGACGTATGCAGTCGAGCAACGCAACTTCCGGAGAACGAACCCGAAAACATGTTCTAGACGTGTCCAGCGGAACTGGCACGAATGGCCACCCTAGTTTCGGTTCTGATGCCTTGGCCTATTAAAGTGTTTTTTTATTATTCTATGCTTAGGTAACAGGAACAGTGAGATGTTAAGAAGCAAAAATACTGGTTTTAATTGCAGTTCTCTTTATTTTATGTAAAAGCAAAATCTTCTTACACATTTCTAGTGTATTGATACAATAATATAAGATATAATTAAATAAAGACATATAAAAATGATATCCTATTACATAAACTGGCAATTTTATATACCTGTTCTTAGTAAATTAAACTTTACATTGTAAATGAAGGCTATACCTTACTGCACTACTGTTACATCCAACATCATGTTTTCATGTTTCAATCAAGATTACTGGTGGGATTTATTTTAGCATCAGGCGCATTCTCTTCTTGAGTTGAACTTTTTCAACTTGCGCGGAAGACCTTTTGAGGCAAATAACTCGTGTTTGCATCAATAACAATACCAATTTGCGTCATTCGCATTGCCCCACACAAATTTGCATCTTTACATTGATGTTGTATGTAATCTACACGCGCAAGTAATTAATCCACACCTCACATTTAAAAGACAGTCGTTCTGCTGCTTTTTGTTGTCGTATTTCTGTTCGGTGTCTGCGCACGCGAATGAAATCTGACACCAGCATTGCAAGCAGAGTTCAAGCAGAGTTAACGCAGGTAGCGCACAGTGTCTGGATATCAACTCGCTGTGGCGTTTATAAGCGTGCAGATCATGCGGACGCGCACATTAACAAAAGTGCAGGGAATATAAAACTGATAGATTTGGATGGACAAACCGAAAAAAAACGCAATTCACATGCGCGTATTGCACCGTGGGGGTCAAACCGAACGGTTCAATAATGTATTGAGAATTGTAGCATCCCTAGTATGCATTCATTTGTCTAAGTTGAGGTAAGAACATAGTAAAATATTAAAAAACTCTGGTGTTGTCCTTTAAGTGATGAAGGAAACCTCACATGCACATCCAACATGCATGCCGTTTACTTCATTAAAATGTTACCAATGTTGTTTATTATGATTAGTGCTGGGCAAAGATTAATCGCGATTAATCGCATACAAAATAAAAGTGATTTTTTGAATAATATATGTGCGTGTACTGTGTCTAATTATTATGTATATTTAACCACACACACATTCATATATTAATTTCAGAATTGTTTTATTTATATATCATTTTTTAAAATTTATATTTAATATAGATTATATAAAAATATAAATAAATATATATAAACATGTAAATGTTTCTTAAATACATACATGAATGTGTGTGTATATATTTATACATAATAATTAGACACAGCACACACTCATATATTATACCAATAATCACTTTTATTTTTCGATTAATCTTTGCCCAGCACTAATTATGATGTCATTCATTCATTTTCACAAACATTTGTAAGACTAAAGAAAGGTTTTGCCATTCAAGATTTAAGAAGGAAACTTAAATAGCATATGACTTATATTCAGATGTTATTTTCATAAAAGCCTTATACATTTATCCGTCTAGTAGCCTCGCCCACAGCAAAAATTCATCAGAACAACCTTACACTGCCTACAAACATGCATTAAATATCAACTATATTTTGATTGATTGTGATTTTGTCCCTTCACACATAATTTTAACTTTCAGTGTGGGTTTATACACTGAAAAGCTGCTATGTCACACCTAGTTTCAAAACTGTAATTGTATTATTTTAATAACACCTACATCACATATTCGTAGAGTTTTAAGGTCATCAGTATGACAATCCCCATCTAAATAAGCATCATATCTGCGGATGGTAGAGTTAAAAGTAAGAGGTTCAGCTCACCCAAACCCTTCTTTCATTGCTCAGTCACCCTTAAAGACTTCTGGTCTCAGTATCGTTGTCTCTCACTGAGCCACACTGGGCAGTAGATGCTGAGCCAAAGGCTTGGAGGGTATTTTTAGCCAGCACAGTTTGCTGAAACAGGGGAGAGCGCTGTGCCCTCGCAAGGACAAATCTTACCATCCAGTAGCGAGCACGAGAGAGAGAGAGAGAATAAGAGACAAAGCGATGAAAATGATGACATTTCAATATCCCCTATAGAAATGAAAGGTTTTAGGAAAGGTAAGGCTGTCACATCTCAGGAACATCAGACGTTAGATCAAACAACTCAAACTCTCTTTTCACTATATTTTATGACAGTATTTCCTTGAGTTTTTATTGAGAGGGATATCAGCATTCAAAGTAGTCTTCAGTTTCTGGATGGAAGAATCTGAGCAGTCGAAGGCGTATAGTATTGAATTTGTAGGGTGTTAGGTATATATTGGCTCTTGGATGAGTAAATCCATAAGTTGATAAGAACAACCGACTCTTTATATTAGCATATTTGCTAACAGATCAATGCCAGTCAATGCAGACAAATGGAAAAGAGAGCTAATCTAGCTTAAAACATATAGGCCTGGTTTCAGAGACAAGGCTTAACTAAAGCCATGACTAGGCCTTAGTTAAATTCAGATGTTTAAGCATATTTTATAAACATATATTAGAAAAAGACGGTACTGGTGTGGTTCACTTCCATAGTAGGAAAAAAGAATATGATAGAAGTAAATAGGATCCAAGAACGGTTCGGTTACAAACATTTCTCAAAATATATTTCTTTGTGTTCATCAGAACAAAGATATTTATACAGGTTTGTAACATAATGAGAGTTAGATTATGATGACAGAACTTTTATTTTTGGTGTTTCCCTCACATTGACTATACTTGGGCGAGACGCTCAGGTATATTAACAAGCGCCCAAGTATATCTGGGATCAAATTTGGTCTTTTTTGTTCTTCCATGACAATGACACTCTTTAAAGGAACAGTATGTAGGATTGTGGCCAAAACTGGTACTGCAATCACAAAACTTGTGGCTAAAACTGGTACTGCAATCACAAAACTGGTGGCCAATACACAACATGACAACATCAACATCAGTTGAGGGCTGCAACTCCACTTTTTAAATGACAATATCCTGGCTGGACCGCTGTTTTCAGTGATATAAGTATTTAAAATGATTCCTTAATGTCTAGTGACATATAAGGGCCATTTTATGATTAATTGATATACATTTCTTACATACTGTTCCTTTAATAAGACATTTTGCGTGCGAGCATGTCTTGTCTCTTCCGATGAGTTCGGTGTGCATTCGCGTTCCCTCTGTTTCTCAATGAATTGGGTGGGATGCGAAGCAAGCTCTGTCTCACATTGTATCCTTCCTTGTATTTGAACTTGAGAAGAGATTTTTAGAGGTCTTCATGGAGGACGCGGGACCCGTATGGTTCTGGTTTCTATTTTTAACGGTTAGTCGGGTCAGTCATAGTTTAATTACTTTGGGACGGAAGTCTGAATAATATTGTGTAAATAACCCGAATCGATCGGAGATCGGCCGTGAGAGCTACCGGGCTAAAGCTCGTGTGCAGTTTCAACATACCCCTGGTTTCTATGGCGATAACAACTGGCTCGTTTTAAAAGTCACGACCACTCGCTGCATTTTCTTTCTCCCATTTTTTTTACAATATTATTATTATTAATAAACCATATATTTTCTAAAATCTAAAAAGTTTGCACAGAGATGGTAGCAAAAAAGCAATGCTAATGTCAAGCCCACGAGCAAAGCTCAAGCTGATTTAAAGGAAAAGTCTACTCATTTTCAATATTACAATATGTTATTACCTTAACTAAGAATTGTTGATACATCCCTCTATCATCTGTGTGCGTGCACGTAAGCGCTGGAGCGCGCTGCGACGCTTCGATAGCATTTAGCTTAGCCCCATTCATTCAAAGGTACCATTTAGAGATAAAGTTAGAAGTGACCAAACACATCAACGTTTTTTCTATTTAAGACGAGTAGTTATACGAGCAAGTTTGGTGGTACAAAATAAAACGTAGCGCTTTTCTAAGCGGATTTAAAAGAGGAACTATATTTTATGGCTTAATAGCACTTTTGGGAGTACTTCGACTCGCCTGAAAAGTCCGCTCCCCTTCTCACTCTCATAATGGGAGAGGGAGAGTGTTACTGCGCCGAGTCGAAGTACTCCCATAACGGACAAACTCTCTGAAGATGACGTTTGTCCGGTGGCAGCTACCGTAGCTTCTCTATGCGTTTCAAAAGCGAGGGGTGAGCAGTGGACTGAGCCATTGGTTGCAATTCGCAACCTCACCACTAGATGGCGCTAAAATTTACACACTGCACCTTTAATCGGCAAGAGAAACATAAAGGAAAAGCAGTAAAAGTGCCTCTTTTTCTATCTAATAGAAATTATAACACCAGTGACATTTATTATCTATGTAGACCTGCACTGTTTATCATTAACATACTATACATATTTTATTTAACAGAGTTTGATAAAATGGTCATCCAATTGCTTCATATATCAAAAACAGTAAAGTGTTTTTATGGTGCTTTGACAAACAGTGTCAGCTTTGATTATGGCAAAGAAAGTTTGGGGTGGTTGCATTAATGAAATATAATGTGAAATTAATATTAATGTTCAATAAATCAAAGTATTGTATTGTGTCACACATTATTAGTTCTTGTCACATGTATAGTAGGACCATTTTTTGTCAGTGGATAATAATGATTGCCCTTTTCACCGGCTACCACCACAACTGTGGGAAACACTGAGTGAACTATCCCTTTAAATATTTGAAACCAGGAGATAAAAGCTAACATCAGCACAAAATTTGCATTACATTTACATGTATGCATTTGGCAGATGCTTTTATCCAAACTTATATAAAGTGCATTACAAGCTATACATTTCATCAGTACACTGTATAAAAAAATGCCGCATTCAAATTGAAATGTTCAAAGTGTTACTTTAGCTTAACACATTAAGTTAACAATTTCAACTTGTTTTTGTGAGTTATGTCAACTTACTACAATTAACACTTTGTTATAAGATTGAATTGACTAGCAAAACGGTGTATGTGTGCTACCTGGGATGGATTTTCACAGTCCAATATGTAAATCTGCAATATTTTAGTAACTTCATAATATCTCTCAACCTACGATTGACCTATCAGCTTAATATTGTAGCTTGACAAGTGTTACCCCTTAACAGACCAATCAAGTCAATCAACGTGGATAAACCTGGCCTAATCCACCAAATATCAGTTTTCCCCAAAAACGTATCACATTACGAAAGTTAAATATGTTACAAATGCTGCGTCTTTCATCTTTCCGTGCTCTTATTTGCAGCAAAAGTTCAAATTGAGGTCCCAGATATAACAGCACTATGAAAGACAGCGAAATGGTCACTGACTCTTTCTAACCACATTGCAGTGGTTAGGGACACAATTAGCACTTCAAACGTGTCTCTGCGGAACCAAAATGGGGTATATTCTCATGCTCCACTGTGCTTTGATTCCCTTGTGGTGTTAGATGTTAAATGTTCCCCCCCATGGCACAGAGATGAATTCCCCAGCCTGAGTATAAAGTGAGCTGGTGCTAGTGGGGGAGGACGGCGATGATTTGAGCCGGTCCAGATGTTATCAACCCTCGAGGCTCATACTGGAGAGCCTGCATAAGAATCTTCAGGTCTGGCACGTAGTTAAAATACACACACAGAGACAAACAAACACAACGGCACAGTTATGCACATGCACACACAAACATACACGCTTTATTAAAACAATGTGTCCGAGTGCCTGAAGGTGACCATTTACAACAGCGCCTCAAACTCTCTGCTTTTCTCTTCCTCTGTTTGTCTTCCTTTATGCCCTTCCTTCTTTTCTCTTTATTTTTCTCTTTTCTCCAGTAGGGCCGCAGGATATATTGAAATTATGGAAAGTCACAAATGTACATATTGCAATATGCATATCACTGGGGTTGGCAATAACTGAATAATTTGAATACCTGAAGAAGTTATGAATAACAATTTTTAGAGTACGTCAATGCAGACTATATGCAGTGAGATGCTTTCTTATCCCAAAACGAATGCGAAACATTGCAAATTTTCAGTTTTAAACATATTTTAATATAATTTCATACGTTTTTATGTATATCACATTAGTTAGCAAATTATTGCATATCGAATTTTTCTTCAGTGTCATGCAGCTATACTTTACTTTTTGATGTCCTTGCACTCGGATGACATTTAAAAGTTCTTAATCTGTAATTAAAAGCTTAGATCACCAAAAAATGAAAATTCTGTCATCAACTCGCCCTGCTCACATCGCCCATCCGGACCGTTAAACCGGTGTGACAAGCTCACTGGAACACTGTCAGACACGGATAAATACAGATGAACAAAGTAAAAAGGAAGTTACACAGAAAGAGTGTGTTGTTTAAATGATCACGTTACCAAAAACATCAACATTTGACCATTCAGTCAAGAACAAGAAAGACAATCCTATCACCGAGTGCACGGACGAAATACATGCACAGTATACCTACATGTGCATCCACTGCAGCAATGAGCAGTCTGCTAATCCAGCCTTAGGCAATGACATCATGTTGACATTTACCACACAGACGATAATGTGTACATAGTGAATCTACACAATAATGCTCTGCGTGTGCGCAACACCTGAAACTATTCCCAAACATTACCCAAAAACTAAATCATATGAAAGTAGCAAACCATTATCCAGAAAACAGGATGAAATGGCATTTCATGATGCGCCTGCGTCTAAGCTGTAGATCTGGATCATTTATTCACTAATGCATTCGTGCAAGCAACGTGTGAAGGGGGAACGTAATGAGACAGTAACTCTGAAGACATTTATGCTCAAAGACGTTTAAGATTTAAGAGTTTTATTAGTCATTTCCACGCTAGGCAAGTGCAATGACGGCGAATATCGAACTAGCGACTAACACAAAGCATCCTTCAGGGAATGTAGATAAATAACTCTCATTCATTTCTCTCTGAAAGACCTCAAACATAACGCTGTATGTTTACATACATGCAGTCAGAAAAATGCATGTGAATAAGGTTTGGCTAATTACAGTCTTTAAAAGACGGATTAGTCAACTAGTCATTCAGACTAGTCAATAGCTGCGCTTCCATCACCCTTTAAATTGTGCAAATTAACATTGCAAATTGAAAATATGGTCAATGGAAACACGTCAATTTCGCTAAAACTTCAATACATCACAACAAACTTTTTATGCTTGCATGAGGTGGTTTTTCAGGCAATAAGAATGGGGTGCATTTCGCAAAACGCAATGAAAATTCACATTTCCATGACGCCCGATGTAAGCAAATCACATAATCATCATTTGAAGATGACACGGTATGACCTCCCTAAAACACCTCAATACGTGTCTGCTCCCAAGTACATCTGTTTTGATTTAAAATAGTGTACTATTACCTCCAAGAAACACCTATATGTTGCTTTTCTTTTAGACAATACTCTTACATCGATTAAAAATAATGCCCAGATTTATCGTGAGAGAAAAAACTAAGTTTCAATCGCATATCATTGCATATCACATATCAGCCGACGTTATGTTTAGAATGATTTATTGCGAGAGGAAAAACTACGTTCAGTCGCAAATCATTGGTTAAAGGTGTAGCGGAGGATTTTCTCGAATTTTATAAAAGAACCACTTTTTTAAAAATGCAATTGCGCAACTCTCCTGATTGACAACCAGGAAGACCAATAGTCTTAATGATCCACCCGGAAAAAGAGAATCCTCCGCAATACCTTTAATAGAAACACCATCATTTTGTTATAGTTTTTGTTTAAAAAAATATTTTAAATAACATTTAAAAAATATTGCTAAAGTTTTGCGCAAATCTGTAATGGAAACGCACTTAATGTGTTGGTGTGATCACGTTATCACTAATGTCATTAGTAAACATATCAACATTAGTTGACATTATGTTTAGAATCATATATCGTGAGAGGAAAAACTAAGTTTCAGTCGCATATCATCGGTTAATGGAAATGCCATCATTTCCCAAAAGTTTTTTGTCAACATTTAAAAAATATCGCTAAAGTTTTGCACGAATCTGTAACGGAAACGCAGCTAATGTGTTTGTGTGATCACGTTATCACTAATGTGATATTAGTAAACATATCAACATCAGTCGATGTTATGTTTAGAATGATTTATCACACGAGAAAAAAAATACGTTTCAGACGCATATTATCAGTTAATGGAAACACCATCATTTTGTAATAGTTTTTTTTTGTCAACATTTAAAAAATATCGCTAATGTTTTGCACAAATCTGTAATGGAACGCAGCTAATGTGTGTGTGTGTGGCAAAACTACACATTTACTTTCTTAAAAAATAAATAAACATGTTGTTTGAAGTAACAGGGTTGTGTTTACAAAGCCTCTGGAGGTTATAGACGGCAGACGAATCGTACAGGACACATTCTGACAAGATTCCAGAGGGCATTGCATTTGAAAACATTAATACACAACAGGAATACAAACAACATTGCTTATTATGAGATGATACAGAATGAAAACTCATAAATGTTTGAGATTCATCCATGAGGTAGCTGCGTTTCCTTTGTGCATGCTAACAAAGGCAGTCAGAAACATTTATTGAAGCTTGTGTAAACAACGTACAACTGTGCAGCCAGTTCTTGCTCTCTAGCACCTCCAGGCACAGCGACACACCCTTAAACACATACATACGTACATACACAGAATGTTTTATTACCACCAGCTTATTTACATAGTCACCGTCGTCACACCTGCCCGAGGGGCGTTTTAGTCGTTGACTAGCCTGTGTGCGCGCAACGTGCATCCACTGTGAACTATTTTTAGCATTTCACCACAATCCATTTTATCAGCTATGTAGCACGTTCGACCCCTTTATCTCTTTATTATCGTGATACGCTCTTTCTTTCCCTTTCGATCGTCGATTCCAATTCCTCCTCTCTTTATCTACCAATTGTCTCTTAATGTTTCCGGCACTCTCCGCCACTCCCTCCCCTGTCTCACTGAACGTGTGTGCTCTTGGGGTTGTGTTTTCTCCCTCTCAGCTAGACACTCATTAATAATCCAACGTAGTGCAGGAATCCACCAGTTCCTATGAGGCACAGCAAGACTCATGTGAAGCACAGGTAGGGCTTTACAGGGTCAGCACTTCATTGATAGACATTTTCAAAATAATAGCACACAGACATATACATTATAAAAGGGGATGGTTGTGTTATGAAAATTTATATGGTTTATATATAGTAACCACTGGTTTTTGGTTGTATTTGTAGTAAAACAATATTAGCCACAAATTCACCATGGCCTCACAATAATAAACTCTCATTATAGGTTAAATGTGCATTTATACACACACAACAGATATAGAAATGTGTGACCCTGGACCACAATATATATTGAAATTGAGATTTATACATCATCTGAACGTTGAATAAATAAGCTTTCCATTGATGTATGGTTTGTTAAGATAGGACAATATTATTAGGCCGTGAAAATCTAAATACATTCTATTCTTGATATGCAGTATCTATGGTAGGAAATTTACTAAATATCTTCATGATCTTTACTTAGTATCCTTATGATTTTTGGCAAAAAACATCAATAATTTTGACACATACAATGTATTGTTGGCTACCGCTACAAATACACCCTTCCGACTTATGACTGGTTTTGTGGTCCAGGGTCACATATACACATCTTATAACGTTCAACAAAATGGTAAATGGTCTGCATTTATATAGCGCTTTTAACAGACTGAAAAGACAATCAAATTGGTTAAATACCAATGAAATGAATTAAGTGACATTTGTGACAAGGCATTTTTATTACTGACTAAAGAGTGATTTATAGTCATGCGTAAGCTCTACACCGTAGCTACGCCTTAGGTTATCCGTAGCCTGTGCGTAGCTCTGCGTAGCCTGACGTGCACCTCGCAAACTTTTTAACACCGCGTCAGTTCTACGCGTACCGCAAGCGCTGTGATTGGTCCACCAGAACCCCTCCCGTCAGGTAAAAAAAACTGCGTCATAGGTATTTCTGTTTGCGGCGGTGAAAACAAAGATGGGCCAAGTTGAGGAGTGATTTAACGCAACCTGCAACAAAAGTCGCTGTTTATTTACTTCTCAAATCATACACAACAAGTTGCGGTTTCTTCTTCGTTTGTGGGTTAAACTGGCCAAGTTGCTTATTCATTGACGGTCACGATGCTACTGTGGTTACACGCGTGGATACTGTGTACCAGCGTCGACGTGGACAACGGCGCAAAAGTATAAATGAAAACTGACGCCGTTGTGGCTACGCCGTAGGACCTATACACAACTATAACGAGCCCTTAATAACCTTTTCATTGCCATTAAAGTGAAATTACTAAATATAATAATAATTAATTGTATCACATATGCAAAAACATACGTCAAAAAATTTGTTCGATTTTTGTTAACAGGTTAACCGTATTTTCCGGACTATAAGTCGCACTTTAATTCATAGTTTGGCTGGTCCTGTGACTTATAGTCAGGTGCGACGTGTAAGTCAGTATAAATTAATTTTGACATATTAACCAAAAGACATCATTACCGTCTACAGCCACGAGAGTCCGCTATATGCTGCTACCGGAATTATGTTATTCAATGAAATCAGTGATGTGGATTGATGAGCCTGCGTGTTCTGTTTATTTTGCCTATTCAGCCTTCCAGGTATGTTCAGTATGCTATTGTGTAATCATGTAAATAACAGTTCATATTACGTTAACGTATGGACATCTACTCAACCTGTCATTCAGTGTGCTATTGTTTAGTTGAATAACTTGCATTTCCAGATTAAATGTCTGTTCTTCGGCTTGGATTTTGTGAAATAGTTTTGTAAATAAATGTGACGTGTAGTCCATTGCGACTTATATATGTTTTTTCGTCTTCATTACACATTTTTGATTGATGCGACTTATACTCCGGAGCGACACACAGACTTTTGCCTTTCTAAGACGAATTGCTTGACTGTTTTCCTTACTTTTGTAAGTCGCTCTGGAAAAAAGCATCTTATAAATGCCTAAATGTAAATGTTAGATTGTATAATACATTTTGTAATTTAATAGTTTTTACACACTAATACAGCTGTGTCAACCGCACAAACCATTTGCGAGAGGTATGATGGCCATTCTCACAACGTTGTATCATGGACCTCCCCCCGTCCTGTGGAGCAGAGGAGGCTGATTAGTCTCTCTCCCACTGAAAAAGACAGAATGAGGACATGGAGGGCCTGGCTCTTTATTCAAAAGCATAATAAACAGCACATGCTGCTCCATCCTGCAGAAAGGGGCGGGGCATCAGCCGAATCAAGAAATTAAACATGAGCAGGGTGAAGGTGATGCCCAGTTACATTTTATGTGCAGTCTTTTGTATTGCTAGCATTATGCAGGCAAATATCCAAGTCCAAACAGCATCTCAAACAGCACTGTTTACAAAAGAAACCATGTAAGTGCACATACAGTGGCATCAACCAAATGGTGCAGTAGATCCAAAAAAATACAAATTTTAATCGCATAACATCTATAAAACTGCTTGATTCAAGAATTTAATCCAAGCCTCAGGTGTTACAGAAGTAAATGTGGTATTACGTGTGAATCATACACTACCATCACCAACAGATCGCTTTCTAGCATAACTTAATATTGACAATGATCTAAAGCATTGGGGCTAAAAGAGTGTTGCTGAGCCAGAGCTCTTAGTATATCTACCAATGTTGTAGACACAGATAGAGATGATATAAGCTATCTCGTCTGGACATTTCCCAATGGAGACTTCGACATGAAAGCCATATATCAGTCTGTTCATGTTCGCATAGTGAAACAGCTGTCCGTTTGAGGATCATGTAAGCCTAAGATTATCTTCAGAGGAAACAGATGTTTTACGGTAAGAGAGATAGTCAACACTTTTGGCTCTTTAATAAAGAAAACCTTTCTGGTGTTGCGTAGAACAGAAGCCGTGGCTGCCATTCCCTTGCTGTTCCTTCATTTGGCATTATAGCCGGAGAGGGAAAAGACAGCAGAGGGCAAGGGTGTCTAATTTCGAAAACACTTGAATGCATGAAGAGAACAATAATACTCATGACAATGGCTTCTGTGTGTGTCTGAAGGTCATCACTGCATTAAAAATTTCATCACGTAAGCTTTAATTTCTTCATTTTGCCAAGCATTTTAATTAGATAAAGAACAAATAGCTTTTTATCATCTTATATTTACAAATTACATTTACATTTATGCATCAAGTAGATACATTTTATCAGGTTGTGTTTTTTCTGGAAATCGAAACGCAACCTTTGAGTGACTAATACGGTTTCCCAAATTGAGGTTCGCAAACCCCTAGTGGTTTGTGAGGGAATAGCGGGGGTTTGGGTTAATGAAAAACATTTAATTATAAATAAATATTTTAAATAAATAAATAAAGTTAAATATGCAAATTTGCTATAAAATGATAAAAAAAAATGTAATCTTAAAGGGTACTTCAAGTTAAAAATTTAGGTAAAGGAGGTTCAGCTGACAAAAAAGTTTAAAAACCCCTGGACAAATGCTGCTCTACCAATTGAGGGACAGAAACACAATTTGCGATGCGTTACTTTGAGGCTGTTTACACTTGGCATTAACATGCATTTTCGTAGATCGGATCACAAGTGGAAGATGTTAATCAGGTGTAATTGGTGTTCAAAACTTTTTGAGCTCGTCCACTTTGGACCACTTTCAACCACATTCAGAGGTAGTCGAAACCCCTTTCGATCGGATTGCTTTTGTAGTGTAAACGCACATGTGGTTGAATGTGTTCGAACAGCCACACGACGCGACCGCCTTCTCTCCGCCTATTTATCTAATCTGAGGTACTAAACACAATTTTTATGTCTTTTCTGCCGCAAACTCACAGTGTACAGTGCTATTTTTAGCCTTTCATTGATAAATCTAAAGCGGGTGATATCCATGTAGTTTCATTTTGCAAGCGTCTGAAAGTTGCGCGATCTTATTTGATCAATTGCGCAGAAATATCAGAGAAAGCTCTAATATATACATGTACAAAACACTGTGCAGCATCTTTACTTACAACACAAGCAGCGGACTCTGACATAATATTAGTTGGCGTCCATATAAACTCATCATTACTCCCGCTCGCGTTTAAATGACAACAGAGAGACTCACCCACAGTCTTCACAGACCACCCCCTCACAGGATTCAGGACAGAAGCGGTCAAAAGTGAACAAAAGATACGGATTTAAATACCAGGTGTAAACGTGATGTCTCTCTCTCGTACACTTGTGATTCAATCGATGAAAACACATCTTAATACCAAGTGTAAACAGCCCCTTAGTCTAGATATCTTGTGGGATAACTTGTTTTTCGCGTAACTTGTGCAAATTAAATCAATGCTCTCCTTCATTTCCCAATACAACCGTACTTGTCAAACCAGACATGTCGATAAGCGCTTTGCTTGGACGACAAAGCATTATGATAATTTCCTGTTGAAATTTTTTAACTTGCATGAAAGCAGACTGAGGCTAAAATTGCACCACCCAATTCATGTCACTCTGCACAAATTTGAGTCTATTAACATCTTTGCATTGACTTTGTATGTAATATACTCACGCAAACTTTACTTCGCTTTTGGTGTGCACACACCAATGCAACGCATTATCAAAATTCCATAGATTTTTAATACACATCTTCATCTTAGAAATAATAGTATGCTCTGCCTCTGAAACAACTTTTTTAGGTGATGTCACCAAGCCTTCATAATGTAATTAACTCTTTCACTGCAACTGCTTGTCACAGAGAGACACTTGTTCACAATTTAATTGCTAAAGAAGTAAACACTTTTTTGAATATCCTGTTCTACTCATTACATGAGTAAAACAGGTTACGGTCACAGTTATATGTTGTCTGTGACATTCTGCAGTTCACGCTCCTGGTTTACTGCTGTAACCAGCTGGACTCTTTGTAATGGGTGCACTAATGAGGAACAAGGGCAAAACTAGACTGATGAGCTGCATATTAAAAGAAACACACCCTCAATTTCTATTAGACATTAAAATAGACACGTGCACTCAGAGAAAGCCAGTTTAAGAGAAGTGTAAAATGCTAAAACCTAGTCGCAAGACAAGACAAATCAAGTAAACAATCTGTATGTTAATTGAAGTGAGCCCCCATCCCAAACTCATAAAATGCAAAACAGGCAGTGGTTTAACAGCCTCTTCTGCACAGGGTGGTTACTGTGTCCTCAAGCAAAAGGGTCAAAGGTCACCGGACAGACATCTGCCTCAACAATGACTCAGACTGTCTGACACAACAGACCAATACAGATTTACAGCACGCATGTTTAAAAACCCTCCACTTCTCCTTTCGGTTCTGCTTGGTTAACTTCTGGTTTCAATGGCTGATTGTGGATCGGTGGTCAAAACAAAGAACAAAACGGCTTTAAATAAGCGGCAATGATTTTTTCATCATCGGTCAGACGCCACGCCAGCCTTCGTTTGCCAAACAGCCAGAGTCACACAAGTCAGCAGGAATTAAAGCCACAGTCAGCGATAGCATGCAGGTGTGACTTTATTTATGCTAATAGAAAATTTATGTAATTACTTAAATATGATACATTAAATACATAAGTGCTTCTTATGGATTAAATATGGGTGGGAAAGAATGATACTCTGAAAAATACTAAAATTATAAAAATAAGTACTAATTACACTAACATCAAACAACTTAACCAACAACAGTGGATACTTTAACATTATTTTTGATCCTTTCATTACAGTAGAAATTATTACATTTATTAAATTATTAAATATTTAAAGTATTAAAGCTGTCTGTCTCAATGTCAATCAAACAATAAAAGAAAGAAAAAAAAGTTGAACATATATTTTTCCTATAGTATTGTACTATAGTATTTCCAAAGTATTTTTACTTTGTGTGTGCCAAATCTATTAGTTTTACCAGTAATTTTAAGGTTTTGATGCGGTGATTTTCTTTTTAAACCTTTAAAAATCTTTAACTAGATTTTTCTCAAAATTGACTGTGCTGACTTCAAACAGGTGTAGCTCTGTCACTTTTTGTCAGATTTCAACAAATCATACATCGTTTTGAACTTTTTTTTATAGAGGATGTCAAAATATAAGTAACTCATTTTTGAAAATTTGCTTATTCCGACTTATTTTGCCAGCACAGGTCACCTATACTCACCTAAAGGATTATTAGGAACACCATACTAATACTGTTTTTGACCCCCTTTCGCCTTTAAAACTGCCTTAATTCTACATGGAATTGATTTAACAAGGTGCTAAAAGCATTCTTTAGGAATATTGGCCCATATTGATAGGATAGCATCTTGCATTTGATGGAGATTTGTGGGATGCACATCCAGGGCACGAAGCTCCCGTTCCACCACATCCCAAAGATGCTCTATTGGGTTGAGATCTGGTGACTGTGGGGGTCATTTTAGTACAGTGAACTCATTGTCATGTTCAAGAAACCAATTTGAAATGATTCGAGCTTTGTGACATGGTGCATTATCCTGCTGGAAGTAGCCATCAGAGGATGGGTACATGGTGGTCATAAAGGGAAGGACATGGTCAGAAACAATGCTCAGGTAGACCGTGGCACTTAAACGGTTCCCAATTGGCACTAAGACGCCTAAAGTATGCCAATAACATTACAATATAAGGCTGGATTTGGTGACTTACACACCAAACTCAGAAATCTAAAAAATATAAGACAAAGAAATTTACTTCCACTCTTTGTTCAATATCTTAAGGAAACACATCAAAAAAATTTTGTACAAATTCACAGATTATCTTCTGACAGTAAGAGAAAAAGACCAAAAGCACAGATTCCCCGGCCCTGTATAAATATGTAAAGTAGCTGTGTTACAATTGACCCCGCGTAAGTTTGTGCCCCGCTCACCCCTACTTCACAGGTACATATTGGTACCAAACAGTGTCTCAAAAGTACATATTGGTAAGAGTACTGCCACAGTGAAAGCTAGGGCCCATTTTTTATCTTTTTTTTCTGACAGTGTAGGCCAGCTTTTGTTATACAGGTGCGAGACAAGACATACTTTTTTAGCTGCTGTATATCACCCAGCCTCAGTATGTTTATGTCTAAAAAATCCTTACTCGCATGCAAACAGCTGGAGCTCTAAGTCTACGTTATAATAGACTTCACACTGCACAAAACTTCTCTGGGTGGTTGGCTTCATTCACAGTGAAAGGCTGTCAGATCAGAGGTGAATCCTGCAGTTTCTTTAACACACACACACACACACACACACACAGCTGCAGTATGATAAGCACACAGGCACGCATTTAACACAACACCATGCCAAGAGGGAGATGATGCGTGCAAAACAAAGAGAGGAAACCAAAGAGCCATCATATCAAATCACAGGGCTCCTATCACACCATCCATCGGAGGTGGCAGTACCGCGGCCCCGGTCTTCACAGGGGCACAACTCTGTCTCAAACATTATAGGGAGAGTGCGTTACCTGCGACAGATGCAAAACGATACATACTCTGAAGTTTACAGCATGTCTACTTTATTAAAGGTTTCGCTGAAGCAAAGGATCAGACAATGTCACTGTCTGAACGATGGCCTTAACACAAGCATTAAAGGAATAGTCTACTCATTTTCAATAATAATATATGTTATTACCTTAACTAAGAACTGTTGATACATCCCTCTATCATCTGTGTGCGTGCACGTAAGCGCTGGAGCGCGCTGCGACGCTTCGATAGCATTTAGCTTAGCCCCATTCATTCAATTGTACCATTTAGAGATAAAGTTATAAGTGACCAAACACATCAACGTTTTTCCTATTTAAGACGAGTAGTTATACGAGCAAGTTTGGTGGTACAAATTAAAACGTAGCGCTTTTCTAAGCGGATTTAAAAGAGGAACTATATTGTATGGCGTAATAGCACTTTTGGGAGTACTTCGACTCGGCGCAGTAACACCCTCCCTCTCCCATTATGAGAGTGAGAAGGGGAGCGGACTTTTCAGGCGAGTCGAAGTACTCTCAAAAGTGCTATTACGCCATAAAATATAGTTCCTCTTTTAAATCCGCTTAGAAAAGCGCTACGTTTTATTTTGTACCACCAAACTTGCTCATATAACTACTCGTCTTAAATAGGAAAAACGTTGATGTGTTTGGTCACTTCTAACTTTATCTCTAAATGGTACAATTGAATGAATGGGGATAAGCTAAATGCTATCGAAGCGTCTCAGCGCGCTCCAGCGCTTACGTGCACGCACAAAGATGATAGAGGGATGTATCAACAATTCTTAGCTAAGGTAATAACATATTTTAATATTGAAAATGAGTAGACTATTCCTTTAAAGATACATTAAGTTGTAGTGCTCATACAGGATGTAGGAATGCACCAAAGTTTTGCTTTTTAAAGAGCACCTAATCTCCGATTCACGATTTTACATTTCCTTTAGTGTGTAAGTGTGTATTAGTACGTTATCAATATGCAAAATGTACGAACCCCAAAGTAAACGAAGACACGAGTTATCGTCTCCAACGTAAATCTTTTTTCTTGGACCAGAGTTCTGCACGGGTCCATTTTTGGAGACCCGCTACCACCGAGACCCGATAATATTTATTCGCTTTGTTTTGCGCCATTCAAGTAGCATACAATTGGCATAAATGTAACCTGATATCTATACACAAATAGACCTATTAATAAAAAAGACCAAGAAAAAAAAACCTACCTACACAACCCCTGCTGTGCTCCTAAGTCTTGTCTCGAAATGCTTCTAAGAGAAGGCGTTCAGCTTCCGGCTATCAACGGCAAAACTTTATGCAACTCCTGCAACACTCGCTCCAACTAGGCTACAAGAAGAATCAACAAAGGTTGCAATCCACAATCCACCCATTTTAGACACTTTTATGCAGATATCAGCGGGCCGACCCGTTGCAGGACTCTGTCTTGGACTACAACAAACACACGGATTGTAGGCAACAGTTTACTTCCTGGGATTGGTGATGTAGTAAAGACCGACTAGGGGTGTAACGATTAACCGTGCAAATGCACGTTTTCTCAATGAATGAATAACGGTGAAATCCAGGCACATCCGAACGCCAGGGGGCGCTCCCGTGCAGAAACTCCCTTTGTGCCACAGAAGAAGTAGTATTACGAACGCTATCCCAGGAAATGTGTACAGGAATATTTATATCACTGTTCTTAAATTGTTTCAGGTATTTTCATGATAATATTGAATATTTTAAATGATTTGGTTTGACGAGTGTTGCTTTTTTAAATGCATGTTATAAACGACTCCGACTCGTTATGATTTTAGATTGATAAGGACTTCCTACTGACCAAATGCTGTAGTACACGCACAAGCTGTGCATTAAACAAAGAATCGCAGCCTTGCGATTCAGAATCGATTTCAGACAGGCATTTTTAATGGGACACACGGTTGAATCGTTACATCCCCAAGACCGACATTATCATAATTCCTCCTGCTTCGGACTCACAGCCTGTAAGTTAACTCCTGTTAGCAACCGAATCTTTCAAACATGGTTAGGAGCGCCACATTTCCTGCTGACGCCACAATGTACAGATTAGCTGGCCAATACGGGACACAGAGCTTTTCAAATCCTTGCATTTCAGAAAGAGAGTGAAATCTGGAGCTACAAAAATGTGTTTTATAAAAATAAACCACGCGAACACATTGTATTATACCAAATACACAAAATGCTGTTGTTTTTAAGCAATGAAATAGGGGCTCTTTAAAAAAAAAATAGATGTTAAATTTTCAAAAGAAAAAATATTATTTAAAGGGATAAACTGTGGTGGACACACAGGTAGGGTGCGTTTGCAGGTAAAGTGCACTTAACAATTAAAGTGTATAAATGCGTGGGAACTACAGAGTGTCGTTCTTGAACAAACAAAGTCATACAGGTTGCCGAGTTTACAAGTCTACAAACCTGACTCGATAGGCAAATACGGTATGCAAATGAAGTGGCTTCGGTTAAAGGCGCTTGTATTTACACTTGTTTCCTTATGAACGGCAACAAAGAGAGCTTGCTCTCGGGCAACAATGCGCTTTTGTTTAAGCACACAAAACGGCAAGGATTACTGCAGCATTAAAACAATATGATACTCAAAGAGGCTTTCCTCATTAAAGCCAACCTTTTCATTTTTCAGAAAAATGTGTTTGCTCATAATGATGACAGGAGTGTAGCGAAGGATGTAGTTTAATAACGCAAACCTATTAAAGCCTCATGCAGCTCTTTTCATCACACAGGCCATTTTTCCTAAATCGTATGGGCAATGAAAGCATTCGAGTCAGTCGATCTTAAATGAACACCCTTGCTTCTGTTTCCCTGAATCCCTGCAGCAATTTTTATGGGCTTGGATGGTGCCTGTGGCTGCAAACAGAGGTGTGAAAAGCTTGAGCATTCAGCATGAAACCCATTACACAAAGAGCTTTTCCCATCATATGGATTCTTACAAATAATGGCCAGATTTAAACCCAAGACACTGGGTTTTTCTTCTACCACCAACACAACTAAAACGACAGCCAAACCAAAACCTTTGGGACGTCAACAGACACTTATTAACAAGCACTACTGTACACATCAACGGATGTCGTGAGCCTGCTTTAATACAAATGCCCGCTTTGGGAAAAGACAGGATGTACCATGGGTATGATATGTATAAGTTTTCCTAAAGAAAACTCCTTTGTGACTGGTCTCCATGGAACAAACTCACTAACGCTGGCCTGAATGTTGGGATAAACCAACAGAGGACAATGGCACGGCGGTGAGCCAAAACAAACATGGATCTGCAGGTCCTGGTGTGCGTTGGATGAACCAGACTTCCTGGACCAGACTTCCTCAATCAGTATTCCATAACATGATGAATGCCACTTAAAAACAGGTTATTAACATCTCAACACAAGTAAGATAATAAAGACAGCAATGGGGTTTGGGGTTCTCCTTGGTTACCCTCGTTACACTGTGCTGCACCTTTAAAATTACTGGATAAAAACTGGCCTAGGACCAGGCACTGTAACAAACATCTACATCATGATCCATGAAACACTAACCCCCAGAAAAGACGTGTCTGGTATCTGATTGGTTTATTTTCAGGCTCAGCATTTTTCTGGTTGTCCAAGACAGGCATGATTGAGTAACCTAAAAAGGGCGATGACTGAAGCCTTTATGCCTAAAAATGCTATTTTTGTGGATAAGTCCTTAAAATAGAG
Source organism: Misgurnus anguillicaudatus (assembly GCF_027580225.2). Taxonomy (NCBI): domain Eukaryota; kingdom Metazoa; phylum Chordata; class Actinopteri; order Cypriniformes; family Cobitidae; genus Misgurnus; species Misgurnus anguillicaudatus. Next base: position 33,273,894 of record NC_073355.2, on the reverse strand, counting down.
GTTGTTTAAAAATAGCCCCATGCACTGCTGTGTTAGAAATGCATGACATCTAAAGCAAAAAATGAAGACGTCATCGGGGCACAGGACTACGAAGCATGGCGGTAGATGAGGCAAGACATTTCAATGTGTTTTAATCACTGTGGGTCTCCGCAGCTGCACGCCACACTAAGCTGCCCTACATCTGCTACTTCTCGCATAATTAAGGTGACCCCAGTCTGGAGAGACCAAACTCTGCCTCTTCTTGAAATGCTCCGCCTTCTATTTCGCACTCTCCGCCTGCCCTAATTGATCAAATCCACAGAGGAAAAATGAGTTAATTCAAGCAGTCCATCCATGGGGTTCACAACACAAACCCTAAACTTCAAAAAGCATATTAACTGACCCGCACCCATCTAACAGTCTGGCTATGCTCATATGGCAAGCAGAGACAGACAATGTGTGCCTGGCCACGTGCAGCTAAAACGGAAGAAAACAGACCCTATAAAATGTCCCCATAGGGGTGCAGAAGCTTCAAAGGGACCAATGTTAAAAAGCAACACCTGGCATGCACGGCTTTGTGGTGACACGTTGCCTTGACGACGGACCCTCTGGTCTGATACTCGAATAACTAGCAGATGACACCGGATGCTTTTATTTAATTATGTGAATGAGATTAATAGATCTGTAGCTTAATTGGTAAAGGACTGTTTTGCAAAGGTCACGGGTTCGATCCCAAAAGACACACACACACACAGAAAATGTATAGATTGAATGTACTGTAAGTCGCTTTAGAAATCGCATACTGTGACAGTACTGAATTAGATGAAGTACCTACTCATCAACCAGGGCTCAACATAAAGGACTGCCCGGTGGCCCGGGGCAAGCGTGAGAGACGTTCGGGCCAGTAAAAAGTATTTTCACTTGCCCAATCGGGCCAGTGCTTCACCCTCAGTCACTAAAATATATTTTCATCAATGTATATTATTTAACATCTTGGAAGCAGACATTTACTCTGGCAAAACACGGCAAAAGAAACTATGCAATATTTTGCACAATTTGCTGTCAGTTTACAGGTAAAGCAGAAAAGTTGGAAGCCTTTTTCATTGGAACATACAGTTATATTTGACTTTTGAATTATTATTTTTAAATATGTGACACTGACTTTTTTTATTGGGGCCAGTGAAAATTTTGGCAGGGCAAGTGAAAACCTTAACCACTGGCCCGACCGTGCCAGTATCAAAAAATATTTGCGTTGAGCCCTGTCAACCCTTACTATATAGTATGAATATGGATAATATGAATGAATTGGGACGTACTACATACATCACGTGACACACGTTGTCATAACAAGTTAGTCATTAAAGGATTAGTCCACTTTCTAAAAAAAAACCCATATAATTTACTCACCACCATGTCATCCAAAATGTTAATGTCTTTGTTCAGTCAAGAAAAAAAAATGTTTTTTTTGACAAAAACATTCCAGGATTTTTCTCATTTTAATGGACTTTAATGGACCCCAAAACTTAACAGTTTTAATGCAGTTTAAAATTGCAGTTTCAAAGGACTCTGAACTATCCAAAACGAGGCATAAGGGTCTTATCTATTGAAATGATTGTCATTTATGGCAATAAAAGTAAAAATATGCACTTTTAAACCACAACTTCTCATCTTTTTCCGGTCCTGTGATCTCACGTCAAGAGGTCACGATGACGTATGCGAAACTACCCCCCAGTGTTTACAAGTGTGGAGAAAGAGGACTGTTCCGACGTTGTTGTATGTCGAACAATACTAATTAATGTGTTTGTGTCAGTTTATTGTTTAAAATGGTCCGCAAATGTGCGTTTTATATATGTAACATGTGACCTTTTAATGTCATTAAGCAATTACATGACAATCGTTTCACTAGATAAGACCTTTATGCCATGTTTGGGATCGATTAGAGTCCTCTGAAACTGCAATTTCAAACTGCATTAAAACTGTTAAGTGTTGGGGTCCATTAAAGTCCTTTAAAATGAAAAAAAATCCTGGAATGTTTTCCTCAAAAAATATAATTTCTTCTCGACTGAACAAAGAAAGACACCACCATGTCATCCAAAATGTTGATGAGTAAATTATCTGGATTTTTTTAAGAAAATTGACTAATCCTTTAACTGGAATGATGTTAAACAAGCTCTTTTTAACCACAAGGAACAGCTGTTTAATATATGTTTTTGCATTTGAATAGAGCCGTGTTACCGCTTTTGGACATTTTTGAATCAAGCAACGTCTCTCCTTTTTCTTCATTGGATAACTCCTCTCCCCGAGGCTCACGGGTTAGTAAAGTGTCCATCGAATGATCACGCTCTTGCAGATCTGGCCGGAAGTAGTAGGTCATCCGTGTACTTTTTGCCTACTGTTTTTCAAATACTATGAATTTGGACATGCTACTCGCCTCGCCTACTGCTTTTCGCCTACTATATAGTATGAAAGTAGGCGGTTTCGGATAGCCTTAGTGTATCCTATATTTCAATAGTTGCTAGGCTGCCAAAACTTCAGAGAATGCTTCAGTTGCGCAGAAGAAAATATATAAAAACAGACAAAGCTCTAAAATTTCATCAGAAGAGAATGAAGCCACATCACATTCGGGGTCAAAACTACATTTTCGAAAAATGTAACCTTGGAAAAACCAATTTAAATGGTGTCAAATCTATTAGTCCCTCCTGGCCCTTCGTGTCCGCCCTTAATCCTGAATTGAATTTAAAATGTATTGCGCTTGAAAAAATATACCCGTGCCAGATACTTCTGTTCTTAAAACAAGAGCAAAAGTTCCTCTACTTCACTGGTGTTTGGTTATGCACCCCTGGGCCTATTCATCTTACTCGTACACGCGCCGTAACGGCCAGCCGTTGAATCAATTTACAGCATTTAATTATGATGGGATGATTTTCTCACTGATGCCCCCCACACCAGTGAGGAAAATTCTCATGTGTGACGATTTTCAGCGAAAGGCCTCAAGTCCCCAAAACCCAGACGGCACAGGGAAATCCCAAATCACTTCCTCCACAGCTATTATGGACAGTCAATCATGTAGAAATTGACATTAAGAATAACTAATCACTCCTGAGAGTGTGTGCATGAGCCTGACCGAACATAATTTACTAAAACGCCAGTAAAAACACAGGATTATGCATTAGTGCTAATCAGCCCAAAAAATAATCATGGGTGTTGGTTACCTCCAGTGACGCTATGAAATAACATTAAAGGGAAACCAATACACCTGGGCCAATAATGAATTTAGGGAACTACTTTGGCAAAAGTTCACACCTGTCAAAGGTGGGTAGTGGTTAAACGTGTGATCTTCAAACACAAACAATGATCAAAAGATATGCTACATGGACCTCAATGCACACGGTTATGATCTGAATTCCCACATGCTGATATAGAGAGATCTACTTACCCGCATAGATTATGCATGCACACCCATGAATGCTTACAATAATGATGGCAGACACATAAGGACTGTTTCACGTACCAAACCTTCAAATATTCATCACATTAAAAACACACCGGGCCTTAAAATGACATTATCAAGATATTCAATTACCATAACAAGATCCATAAAAGCGCACTAAGATGTTTACATTAAATGCGCAAATAATAATCACAGTGCAACGCATCAAACCTGCCACGCGTCTGAGAGAGCGTGTCTGATCCATAAACACTGCACGCGCTACTGTTTGGCCAAATACAATAGAATTTCCGTTTGAATAGACATGCAGATACTTACATCGATGTTAATGGAACTAAAAGTCTCTGTCAATCATTGTTTTTGACCAGCGTATGTTATACGTTGTGGTAAATAAGCGCTGATGTTCTGGTTCATTGATTCAAACGCGATAAACGAACCCCACTTAAAACGACGCGTGATTTAGCGCGGTCCGTACGTAAATACGTCGCATATAGTTACTATAACATAATAATTTGGAGGTGGGACTTACCCGTCGTTTCCTCCCGGTGCTGTAAGGATACGGGTCTGCTGCGGTGATGTCCGTATAGAGATACAGTATGAACACCGTTTCCAAGCGTAAAGCCGCCGCGCGACCCTGTTTTCCCTCATGAAATAGCCCGACAGACGTAACTCCTTGCTGTCGTACGTACCGCGTATGTAGGAAATGTAAACGGTTTGTTTTATGTAGAAACGTGGTCCTGTCGCAAACCGAGAGACCTGTATGTATAAACCGTAGCAGCGCGACTGTGATATTAGCTGAAGACGCCGCGAGCGCCCTCTTTGCAACAGTTTCTGCGCATGGTGGGCAGGGCCATGTTGGATTATTAATAAGTGGGCGGGGCCGGCTACTCCAGTAAGCAGTTTAGCTAATATTTACAGTTACATACTTCGACATAACTATTTTATGCGGAGCCTTTTAATATATAGGCTACGTCATGAAAAAATATATATTTATAGGCTTCAAAATTTAATGTAATTAGAAGGGGACTTTTATTTTTTGTTTAGGCATACATTTGCAGTACATTTATGTATTTGGCAATCAATTTCATCCAAAGCAACTTACAGTCATTTAGGCTATATGTTTAATGTGAACAGTGTAGTTGACCCCATGACCTTTGAGCTGCTATTGTGTGTTGCTCTACCAATTGAGCTAGCAATTTGTTTGTTTATAAGATGTGTTGTTTCTTCTGTTTTCTTCTGTAATCATATCTGATTGCATGTCTATTGATATTAAAGCCAACCTATTACAAACCTTTGCATTTTTACACCCTTTTACTTTTAGTTATGCTTACATTTAAAAAAAAAAAAACGCACTAAGCATAAAATGTATTTCAGTGCTTGCAGAGAAAGAGAGCTTTTTGGTAACTAAATGGAAGAATCACGCAAGGTCATACTCTATAAGGGGTTTTGTTTAAATGAAATAATCTCAAAATGCACAAATTTGTCCTTGATGTTAAAACCTCTTAACAGCATTTATTGTTGGCTCATTAACTAATGTTACTTGCATCCATGTGTATCCAATTTTCCGTTGCTCTCCTGAAATATCTTCCACGTTAGCGATCCACTTCTGGCCCACTTGTCAAATTTGAGATCACAATGCAGCCATGTATTCTGAATATGCTCCCACAGAGAAGGTTCACTTTATTACATCTTCTTAAAAAAATATTTGGTACACAATGAGCACACATGAACTGCTGAACCTCTGCATTTTTAGTTCCCAATTCGTCGGTCACGACGTGACGTCTCCGTTCCCTTCCTTCAGGGAACGAGGGTTACATTCTCTAATATGTTTGTGATAAGAAAATAGCAATGCTTATTTATTTAGTTTAAAAAAAATGGTTTCTGCATTCATCTGTAGCACTATAATGTATTTCTGGACTCCATCAGTACACAAGGACGCAACAAATATGAGCAAGGACCTGTAACCTGTAACGAATACTGTTCCTCAGTTACTGTATATGTAAAAGATATGCAGTATATCAGCATAACACAATAACAATTACCCTCTTTGTCTTGTTATACACAAATATTTGTGTTTTCATAATTGATCACAAGCATAAAAATGTGAAATACACAACTGAAAAGAGCTCTAGCATGGCAAGGCAAGTCAAGGCTTGTCGAATACATTGAACAAAGCATTAACAAAGAAACCGCCTAATGCGAAATAGATTAGATTTCTAGTTGCTTAGTGCCAACACTTAATTGAGTAAAAGTCTAACTGGCCTGATTGATATGTCATGTGGATGGGTTTGCTGGCAGACCCTGTGAGACGGCGGAAAGGGCCAGTAAATGGAAGGGAATTTAATGCAGCAAACAAAACGTTTCCGATCACATTTACCCATTTTGCCCGCCTCAGATATGTCATGGGCTTTCACTGTTGTAGACTTTATGCAGTTAGCTTTTATACGGCGGTGGGTTCAGTGAACTCTCACAGATTCAGTGGTTGCTATTCGAATGCTATGGGGACATTATGGTTTTCTCAGTAAGTATCAGCCTTGGCTCAACTAAAAATCGTTAGAATAATTTCAAGTCAGAAATTAGAAAAAATTGTTTTATTAAGCAAAATTTTTAAATCTTTAAATATTGACTTTAATTCTTGCTCAAGCATGCAGTCCAAGTATGCACTATTCAAAATAAAACGCTGGACTCATCATGATCTTTAACTTGATGTAGATGAACCTTAGATGATGTCATGATGTGAGTTGAATTACAAAAAATCACACAATGTTTTTTATTTTCTGAAGAAAACTGCACTACACAGCATGACGTTAAAAACAACTTGGTTTTGCAAGTCAATTCAACCTATTATTTTAAGTTTTGGCTTGTGATAAATTGACATAACTTAGAAAAACAAATTTAAATTGTTTAACTTAATTTGTTAAGTTAAAGTAACAAAAATATATGTTGATTTGACAAAATGCTGATTTTTTTTACAGTGTGTAAGGTGTGTTGTTGTAATGTGGTTGGTTTAGGTTCTTTATGGACACAGCCTGACAAGAACAGTTTTGTAAACTTTGTCTTTAAAGGGATAGCACACCTTAATATTTTTCCTACTATGGAAGTCAGTGGGTGTCGTCAATTGTGGTAACCATCATCTATCATAATATCTTATTTTGTGTTCAATAGAAGAAAAAACTCATACAGGTTTTAAACAACATGAGGGTATATAATGACAGAATATTTATTTTTGAGTAAACTACTCCTTTAAAGGGAAACTCCACTTTTTTTCAAAATATACCAATTTTCCAGCTCTCTGAGAGTTAAACATTTGTTTTTTACTGTTTTGGAATGAATTCAGCCGATCTCCGGGTCTGGCGCTAACACTTTTAGCATAGCTTAACATAATCCATTGAATCCGATTAGACCATTAGCATCATGCTCAAAAATAACAAAAAAGTCTCGATATTTTAGAAATTTAAAACTTAGAAAATCAAAAGATGTGATTTTCTAGGCAGATATGGCTAGGAACTATACTCTCAATCTGGCGTAAAAATCAAGGACTTTGCTGCCGTAACATGGCTGCAGGAGGCGCAATGATATCACGCAGTGCCCAAAAATAGTTCTCTGCTATTGAAAGTAACCAAGGGGACTATTTTCGGGCGCTGTAGCCTATAATATCATTGCACCTCCCGCAGCCATGTTACAGCAACAAAGTCCTTGATTATTACGCCAGAATGAGAGTATAGTTCCTAGCCATATCTGCCTAGAAAATCACAACTTCTAATTTTCTGTCAGTCTTAGTACACAATGTTACTACAGAAGAGTCAAGTTTTAAATAGGAAAAATATCAAAACTCTTTGGTTATTTTTTAGCGTGATGCTAATGGTCTAATCAGATTCAATGGATTGTGCTAAGCTATGCTAAAAGTTGTACCGCCAGACTCGGAGATCAGCTAAATGGATTCCAAAATGATAAAAATTAAAAAAAACATTTAACTCTAGGGGAGCTGGAAAATTAGCAAAATTTTTTAAAAAGTGGAGTGTCCCTTTAAGAGTGTAAATTAAACAAGCACCTCTAAGATCCAAGAAATCTGGACTGTAATATCTTCTTGATTGAAACAGATGTCTTTTAGGGGCCTGTTCATCTTTATTGCACAAAGTATTTTATTGGGGTATAAAATAAACCTGGAACAATCTTAAATGACATATTCACAGTATTTATGGCTGTAAAAAAGTATAATTCTGAGTCATGTCTATATGTAACACTAGTACAGACACAAAAAGCCAAAATTACAAACGGATTTTTAGTCTTCATAGTTAAAAGTAGCCTTGTAAGTTTCTCTCTATCCAGGAAACAAACTTTGCCAACAGATTATAATTTATGATAGAGTCAAAGGTCAGTTAAGTATATTATGAAATTAAGAAACCTGATAGGTGGCAAATGTGTAACTAAATTACTGTCAAATGCCATAAATGTGTCTGCAGGTCACTGTGCCGAGAACTGTGCTATCATGCTACGCAGCTCCTCCTCACAGACAATTCTATAAATGCCGATAACTTGCTTTTAGGACAGATTTGAAAAAGAAAGTGAGCTCTGATGCACGCTAATGTATTAACACCTTCCTCGATGTGTAAATGAAACTCAAATTTCTCGTAAGAACCTACATCCACTCAGCCAAAACTATTCGGCAACATCCAGAACAGAGGTGTTACATCACTGTCTGCCTAGGCAGATATAAAGTAACTAAGTGAACTTTTTCCCTTTAATGGAAACTAGACCTTGTGCTGCACTTGTAATGGTCATTTCAAATTGCTACGTATTGTGTATGAGCACGCTGTTTAGTGAGAGAGCCGAATGTCATACGGCATAGACTGTACTGTTAGTAATAAATGTGCTAAAATGGGAACTTCACAGTTCCCCAAAGACTCTTATAGTTAAAGGATCTTAAAAAGAGCATTTATTTCTTACATTTTATGAACAGTACATATTTATGCACCCTACCAAACGTTACACATGCTCCCTAAAAATATAGGTGTTACATTTTTTGGTGCATAGTTCCATAAAGATCTATTAGGAACATTTCTGTTTCACAATTTTCTTTCAACCCTTTCATAGCACCTTTACTTTTAATAATGTGAGCATACACACCAGTGATGATCATCAAACTCCAGAATTGCCCCTGTGTTACATGCTCCTCCAACCACAAACATGTCATTTGATAAGTAAGACATTAAGTCTTCATAGGCCTCCTCAAACAATTGCTTGTCGATAAACGCTCCAGGCTACATCAAAATGAAATCCCCCATCTTCAGGCTCAGAGGAGCTGGCAGGTCTTGCTTTGTACAATAAAACCAACAAACAAACATAGGGCGTGTCACCAAAACTTGTGCTTTTGATCAGTGGAGAGATTATACATTTCAGTCGACCAAGACTCTCACTCTGCACAGATTATTAAACATGCAAGGGCTGTGATAATTTCTTTGCCCCTCAATCCCATGGGTGCCAAAAGCAGGCCGGTGCAATAATCTAAATTGAATTTCCTTTACGCAAGACTGCATGTGGTGCGCCGTTTTCACCACCCTTGAGTACAGTCTCACTGGGTGTATCTATTAATCTGACCCTGGGTCGATTGTTCGGTTTCAAGACTAACCGTTTTAAGGGAAGGAAACTGGATCTTTGGCGCCAAAGCAGTATTATAATCTTTTTTTAGGACTCATATTGGATTACGCAAATCTATATCTTGTGTATGTTATTAATTCTGGACATTGACATTTAGTTTAAGCAAACATTCTGGTAGAGTGTCCTGATATCTGGAATTTTTCAAGTGAAATGTAAGAGGGCCCGGGACACGTGGATGCGGGATGCCACTCTTTGTGGGTGCCAGAGATATAGAGCTTAGCAGTCGCTGCAGGCTACATGTGCTGTGACTGCACTGTGCCATTGACTCCTCCTTAATCACTTTTTCTGGATTTTCCATGTCTGCTTATACAGAGGCCTTCGTGACTGACATCAGACCGAAAGATCAATACAATGTGCAAGATGGTTATTACCGAGTGTTATTGCATCCAGGAGCAATGAACAATCATCTGATTTCTTGTGCATGTTTGGATAAGGATGTGCACTTTATCTTTTTTTCAAATCTATAATAGAGTCTGTCACTTACTGCGGATTGATTGACAGTTTCATTTATATAGAGATACATACAAATACATACAGGGCTGTTGTTGGGAATTTAGAGCACCCTCACTTCATTTTACCCTACATCATACTTTCAAATAAAGGTGCCAGAAAGGGTTCAAATATGCATACAGCTCAAGTATGGTTTTTGTTTAATGGCATCTTTATTTTTACAAGTGTAGCAGCTTTCACCCAAGTAGCTTTTATCTAGGGCTGTCAAAGATTAATCACGATTAATCACATACAAAATAATTTTTTTTTGTTTGCATAATATATGTATGTGTGTATAAATGTATGAATTTAAGAAAAATGTTATTTAGGTATATTTTTTATTTATATTTATAATTTAAAATATAGCAAAATGTATATAAATATACATGTAAATGTTTCATAAAGGAACATGCCCAGATTTTGGGAATTTAGCTTATTCACCGTTTCCCCCAGAGTTAGTTAAGGCCATAAATAACTTTCTCATCTCCGTGTGTGCTGTAACTCTGTCTGAACCCCCCCCCCCCACCCCCGCTAGCTTAGCTTAGCACAAAGACTGGAAGTGAATGGCTTCAGCTAGCATACTGCTCCCAATTAGTGACATAATAATGCAAACATTTTCCTATATATGTGTTGTGATTTGTATAGTCACACAGTGTACAGATAACAAGGTCATATGAGACACAGCTATCTTTTAACAGTATACATACTGGGAACTATATTCTCAGAAGGTGAAGCACTGCTACTTGGGCGGAGTGATTTGCTCGCAGCACCCGTGAAGCCCCCTGGTGGCCTTGAATTTTTTCCCCAGATTCACAAACTTTCAAGGATTTCAAGGACCCGTGGGAACCCTAATAATTGTAAAATGTAGATTTTTAATCCAAATCTTGTTTATGCTACATGAAATTGAATATAATTAGCATTTTTCACATATTTGTTCTTGTTAAGGCTGGAAATCAATAGGGAAATTATAGTACTGAACATTGTTCCAGGTAAGAAAATGAATTTTCCCAGATAGTGCCAAAAGGAATTTTGACTGAACTAGTGCAGATCACCTGTTATCTTTGAGGTGTGACCCATCAGTGCACGTTGTCGTCCTTAACATAGCCTAGCACACTTCCCAGACGCCTCCTAAAGGGTGTTCACGCAATATCTGTGAATGTTTGCCGAGGTGATTAGGAAAGGTTCTCGCATAACGCTCCTCGCATGGCAACAAGGTGGCTTAGATACTGGTTGCTAAGGACCAAATCAGAGGCGAGACCCCCTGAAGACATTCTGTGCCAAAAAAGGAATTCCCCAGTGACACAGATATAACATACCGCTGCTGCGTCGCCATGGTGACCACATGGAGTCAATGAAGGAGAGAACGGGAGCACATGTGTCTTTTAGGGGTGCGAGCATGTTGTGAGGAAGAATGCGAGCTTTTAAAAAACATACAGCATTCACAGTGCCAATTTTGCCTTTTAAATTACGAATAAATGTGTAAAATAGCAGAGGGACAAAAATGTATATGTAATGTATATTCAAAACCAAAAATAAGATTAGCTATAAGAAGTTATGTAAGGATGCATACTACAAAATTCTCCTGATATATGGGCACTGTTTCCACCCTATGATCTGGAATGCACTAATGCAAATCCTATTTAATGTGAATAATATGCAAATTAATGATGTAACTGTCTGGAATGAGAGTCTTTACTGACCTCTAGTGGTCATGGGGGAGAAAATAGGCATATATGGTCTCTATACAGATTTACAACACATATTTCCAAGTTTATGCAACAATGCACAAATACATGACTTTGTTATCCTGAGGCATTTCTTTCTGCTTATTATACAAAAATATCATTCATTTTCTTCTTTATGGTTGTTCTTTAGCCAAAATGACTTGTTTAATTATGATGTCATAAAGAAGTAAAAAGCCATTAACAGGGGGGCAGAAAAACCTCATTTCCAAACATGGACATCTTTAAGCCATTACATAATTGTATGGCCTGCATCCCACCATAGCACTATCAAACTGGATAATTGTAAAAAGGCAGACATCAAGCACTCAATGAGCCCAATGTTGCTTTTGGATGCCAACGGACATTTTTGGTTTACTGCACTTTGGCAGTCTTATGGAAGCTAAAAAATGTGATGATGACCTAAATCCACATTGCAGTGCAGGAACAATAAGTACTAAAATATCTGTTATCATCACACAATAGGAATGGGGTCAGTAAAGATGACGTTTTTGGTAAACTCGGCACGAGCCCCAGATCTATCAGGGGAATGCATGCAGTTATAAATAACAGCTGTTCAATGCAGAGCAGAATGTTCCTGTTTTGTTTAAGTAATAAATAAATAAATAAAAACAGATGGACACACATAATGCTACTATTATGGGGGATTTCTAAAGATACTAAGTTTGTGCAGGTAAATTAAAGAATTCATGTTAAAGTGCACAGGGGGAGGTGTTCAAAATAAAGTAATAAATATATAGTGTCCAAAAATTACATTATAGTGACCACGATAGTTATGACTGAAAATAATATTAATGTTTAGGATTCTGCACTATTAACCATGTTAACTCTTTAGTAAAAAAGGTCCAGATTAGACCTAAAACAAACTTGTTACTCAGATTGTTTTGCTCATAATAAGATCATATGTGTACATATTCATCATTGTAGACATGTTCACATGTTTATTTTCAGATTTTTTTTTATTTCATTATTTATTTACAACAATCACATTTTATTCAAGACTTCAATATAAAAAGACAACAAAAAGGCACAACCTGCATGGCAGTACAATATTTTTTTCTGCAAAATATAATACAGCTTTTGTCTTTATCTAAATATATCTATATATAGTGTATATATTTTCTCTTTCGCATACGCAGAAAAACACATCTGCTGTCCAGTCAAGCACAGATACATTAAGGCAATAATTGTTCAAACTTCACAGCATTTCATGTATCGTATACATACACCAACTGCGGCATCTAGTGGCAAGAGTTGTGTAAGTGTTTTCAATATTTTTTTCTTTTTAAATACAAAACCAAAAAAACACTTACTGAAGAATTAACAGCTTCAATTACCATCTATTGGGTAAAGATGAAAAATGTGAAAATATTAAGACAGAAGAGTTAAAAATACAGCAAACATGAGCCAGTCATGAGCTAAAGGCTTTTATCACATATAGACATTTTGACCTTGGGAGGTAATAGATCTTTCAAAATAAACTCTTGATAAACTAAATTAAAGGATTACATTTTTGATCAAGGTCTACTAAAATAAAAACATAATATAACATTAATAATGTAGATCCTACAAATTTTTTATTATAATGGTCATGTATGGGTATTTTAACAAAATATAGACTTAAAGGTCCACTGTGTATATTTTTAGAGGCATCTAGCGGTGAGATTGTGTGAAGCTTCATTAACCGCCGCAGGACAAACACGTCATCTTCTGAGACAAAGTAGTGCCAAAACACGCTCTATGGGACAGTTTGTCCATTTAGGGCTTCTGTAGAAACATGGCGGCGCAAAACGTTCATGTAAGGTGACCCGCGGTGTATGTAGATAAAACGGCTCATTCTATGGTAATAAAAACAATACAATTCATTTTGTAATGTCTTTATACACCACTTATAATATAGTTATGTATATTATATTGCATTTCTGTCAAGAGATCCTTCTAAAAGTTACACAGTGCACCTTTAAGTAGAGATTTTGCTTTTAGTCACCTCCTGAAATCCATATATTCAGTCCCATTAGCCCAACATCTAAATGAAAACTTTGAAAAACGACATCATTTTGTTTATTGTGATGTCAGAATGAAAGAATAAATTACATCACCCGGGTTGTTTCAGCTGTAAATACCAAGATAATAACACACTTTATTTTCTTATAATTCACTAAAATAAAGTTTCGGGAGGTGTTTTCAAAAACTATACTGTGCAATTATTGTGTGTGTGTGCAAAAATATTTCAGCAACAAAGTTGCCATCACTCTGTAATCCATAATAAAATGTTGACAGTTTGTCAAAATATATACATGATACTGCTTTATGCAAATGGAAACATGTGAAATCCTAAAAATCGAGAAGGACTGCATATGTTGCATTGCAATTTTACAGCAAAATGTAAAATTGTTTACAGTACAAATTTATTTATCAAAATTAACACATGATTTTAAAGATCGACTATAATTCAATTATTCAGAAGAGAAAGCAACCGAGTGGCGAGCTAAAATCTATTATTTGCAATTCACGTTTTCAACCAAAGGGGGAGCTTTGACTGCATAAATGAGTGTGCTTTTCTTCTTAAATCTGTGCAGACATCATGTGTCATATAAAACCTTCTCTTACAAACAGCTCAGTCCTTTACAAAGCTTACGTTTTCCTTAAAATACTGAGCAGGAGTACATCACTGGCATTCACCTAAAACATTCGGTGTCCATGATCACTGGCCAGCATTCACAATCATTGGCAGTTATTTCGACCACGAGAATGTCATGGTGTCACTTCCTTTCCATCAGGAAAGCAGGAATGGGGTCAAAGGATTCCTTAGCTAAAGATATCACTGTGGAAAAAACAAAACAGTCACTGCAAACCCCACCACAAAAGAAAAAGTTTTGAAGGTGCAAATAGGTGCACAATGTCTGTGGTTACACTTAAATTCTGCTGTAGTCAGGGGCAAAGGTTACGCCTTTATTTGCTCTTTCCTGTGATCCACTGCTGCTGCCACTCACAGAGTTCTTACGCATGATACCTGAGAAACATTTCAGCAGATGAAACATTATAATATAATATTTACTGTACTATTAACCAATTAAAACACTTTTATTAAGGTTTTTTTAACAGATAACTTGACTTTTAGGTACTAGTTACTTGCAGATAACGTTTGAATGCTCTGATTGCATCAGAAGAGATTATGCTTAAAACAACTTGCATGCGTGCCAAAGAAAAGCGTTTGCCTTTGTAATCTAATCAAAATGTAAAAAGGACACTTCTAAAACGACTTGCCTGTCCACTTAGGTCCCCTTCAATCACCTGCCTTTAATCTGATAGCATCATGTTTCATGATCCAATCAATTCCTCAAGATAAAGTATCACCCTGTATTTTTATTCCTGTTTGATATCCATTTTCATGTTACCTACAGCAGTGTTTTTTTTTTTACAGTTTTTTGGCATGTGGCCCCCCTTGTGTATATTGTGCATCCCTTCATGGCCCCCCCAAAGACAATGTATGACATAAAACATTTTAAAACTAAACATTTTAATAAAAAAATATTAAATTATCCAAGTATTGCTTTTGCTTGAGGTTTAATTACACAAAATTTATAATAAATTAATGTATTTTATAAAATGTACTAAAACTGGTGCCCCCCTGGCACAATCTTGCCGCCCCCAGTTTGAGAACCACTGATCTGAAGGATATCAACCTAATCCACACTCGGCGGCTCGTGACTGTTCATCCGAGGGGCACAAGTTCAAAATATGTGTTTGTTGCGTCATGTGAACCATGTGCATCACGTTTTTTGTCAAAATAAGTGCCTGCTGCACACGCGTCAAAACCGTTTATGATAAAAGATATGCTTGCGTTCATAAAATACACCCTAGACACTTCCTTAACAGTAAACTCTGATTACGCATGAGATTATGTGAGTATCTGGCAAACACGAGTGTCTCTTTTATCATAAACCCTTTAGACGAGTCTGCAGCAGGCACTTATTTTGACAAAATATGTGATGCGCAGAACACATATTTTGAAATGACGAACCACACACGTGACGGGCTACATACATGTTGTGAGTTGTGACGAACTCGGCCGCCACTGGTAACCATATGTATTTGTAAGATCTCTTTATACTGTACCTGTAGAGGGCAGTATCTCAAGTCTCTGCAAGCTATTTCGTCGAGAGCTGGGGTAACCTCCACCCTTAGACAGACGACGCTGGCGGTTTGACAGCATGGCCGCTGGGGACACAATCCCTGGAGGAGGAACTTTACCTATCCGCTTATAAAGCTCCTCGATTTCTTGTTTCTGAGTGGCTTGAAGAGCCTGAACCTCCGACAGGTGTCTGAGAAAAACATCACAAGTCAATTTCTCTTAAAGGGATAGTTCACCCCAATATATGGCTGATGTATCTATCAGCCAAATATATGTACTGTACTATCGCCTCATATATGGCTGATACCGATAGTAATAGTTTTGGTGGTTTTATAACTTGCATTAACTAAATTCTGAAGATTACATTTTGTGAATGTTATTCATTCATATAATGACAATTAATATTGAACATTAAAGGGAAACTCCACTTTATTTTTAAAATAGGCTAATTTTGACAAAAGAGTTTTGATATTGGAAGCAGCAATGATATTACGCAGCATCCGAAAATAGTCCCCTTGGTAACTTTCAATTGCTGGGGACTATTTTCGGACACTGCACAACATCACTACGCCTGCTGCAGCCATGTTACGGCAGCAAAGTCCTTGATTATTACGCCAAAATGAGAGTGTAGTTCCTAGCAATATCCGCCTACAAAATCGCAACTTTTAATTTTCTGGTTGTCTAAGTACACGATGTAACAACAGAAGAGTCAAGTTTTAAATAGGAAAAATATTGAAACTCTTTCTTCATTTTTGAGCATGATGCTAATGGTCTAATCAGATTCAATAGATTATGCTAAGCTATGCTAAAAGTGGTAGGGCCAGACCCGGAGATCGGATGAATGGATTCCAAAACGGTAAAAATAAAATGTTTAACTCTAGGGGAGCTAAAAAATAAGTATTTTTCAAAAATAGCGGAGCGTCCCTTTAAGTAAGTGATGTTTCTTTACATTCTCTATACACGGATCTCAAATTAATTTCATTTCCTATTCTCTTTTGATTGACACCATATATCGCCCATGACTATTGTTTGTGTGTAAACTATCGGCCGATAGTCTGAAAATTTGCTTTTATCGTCTGATACTGATTATTGGCTGATATATCGGTGCACTGCTAATATATTAATTTTCTCTGAAAAACACATGACTGCCTTATTCTATGACTTCAAATAAAGCATGTGAAAAATGATAAATCGAGAATCAAGCAGGTACAGTTTGTAAAATCAAATTATATTATTTATCCAAGGCTACATTAGGATTACTGAATGAAGTTAACTGATGGTAAGGGTCAAATCATAACTAAGTGGTGTAAATATTATGTAAACCTGCAGTCCCTACAATAAAGAAATGTTTAATAGTACCACACTGTTAAAACAATTCCTCGTTGCACTTTCATTTTTAAGTTTGATCAACTTGAATTCACAATTTATTTCAAATTTTTTTGACTAATGATGAGTTGCTATAAATTATAAAAAATAACGTTGAATTAGCATTAGAATTATATCAACTTGATTTTTTAAAATTTATATCAACTCCTCAGTCAACAAAGTTGAAATAAATTGTAATGTGAAGTTGATTTAACTTATATAAAATCATATCGGCTTACCTCTCTCGAAGCTCCTGAAGTTCTTCGTACATTTCTTCGTCTTCACTTTCCGTCTCGTCGCTGCTGTTGTAGGAGGTGCTGCGTGTGTAACTCATCCACGGCTGATTTAAATTGAACTGAGAACTCGCAGATGAAGTTTCTATTAAACTCACACTTATTCTCCTCCGCCTCATTTCGGTCTCCTCCTGCTCCCCTTCTCCATCTCCACGCCCCTCCTCTGGTTCCACAACTTTAGTCTCTGGGCCTTTAACACCCTCAGTCCCCAAGAAAGCGCTTTCGGTGGGTCGCTCAGACTCAGCAGGTGGTTTGGTAAGTGGTACAATCAGAGAGCAGGGGCTGCTGTCCGATTCCACCTGCACGTCAGTGCTGCTGTCTGACTGGCTGTTGTGTGTGGGCGGCGTGGCTGTGGGAGGTGTTACTGGGAAGGTTTGGGTAGGAGTGAATGTGGGACTTGAGATGGAGGAAGAAGTTGGGATGTCTTTGCTGGGACTTACTTGAAAACGTCCAATGGTAACAATGGGCTTTTTCTCTGTAGACAAGGACACAAAAAACTTTATTTAAAGGCGCAGTGTGTAATTTTTAGAAGGATCTCTTGACAGAAATGCAAAATAATATACAAAACTGTATTTTCAGGGGTGTATAAAGACCTTTGATAATGAACCGTTATGTGTTTATAACCTTGGAATGAGACGTTTTATCTACATACACTGAGGGTCCCCTTACATGGAAGTCGCCATTTTGTGCCGCCATGTTTCTACAGAAGCCCTTAACAGACAAGCTTTTTTACTAAGCTGTCTCCAACGATGACATGTTTGTCCGTGGCGGCTACCGTAACTTCTCTATGTGTTTTTAAAAGCAAGAGGTGAGCAGTGGACTTTTCATGGGCATTTCCCCCGGAAAAAACACGCCTACATGTCAATCAGCAGGAGAGTGAGAACCGAGGACGCTAAGTTACAGGCATCACATGCGGTAAGTAAGACTTCTGTGTTATGGAAATCGGTGCGTCAGTGCATATTATATAAACAACATGAACATGTAGTGAATCATACGTTGTTTTGTATACAGTGTTGCATGACTCGCTCCTCCCGTGGCTCGTAACTCCTCCTTTCTAATTTTTTCCTACGTTTTCGGAAATAATCGGTAAGCTGATCTGTATCAAGGATGTAATACTACTCTATAGGTACTCCAGATTAACATCAGATATGCAGAAACAGCGTGTGTTGAGCTTTAATATGTTTGTACAGTAGTGAGCTCTTACAGTCAGTAGATGGCAGCTTTGTATTTGATTTGATTTTTTACCTCTCAACTTTTATCCTAAAGAGCATACTGGGAACTGTTTAAGTGAAACCTATTCTACATGTAGTTCAACCTGAACAGATACTGTCACAACAATTCATTTTTGTATAACTTTTAAACTTATACATAACCAGAAAATAATAACCTTTCCCAATTACTATTCACTCCTGGTGAAAGTAAATCATACATGCACATGAGATAATGGGTGTGTATGAGCATTTACATACTTGTGCTTGTGTCTGTAAGTCTTTGTAAAAGGTACATTAGGTATAAATGTATGTGTTCAGGAGATTCTGCTTTAGCTCACCTTCAAATATGGGGGAGAGCAAGGATTTGGTCGCACCTGCATCAGATACGACCAGAGACATCGGCAGACTGGGGGAGGATCTTGGGGTGAACGAGGCCACCTTTGAAAACAAGTTGTAAACTGTTAAGAAGTGTCAAGCCCAGACTTTCTCTTTTGGTGGCTTTGAGACATGTAGCGACAGACAACACCCACGTTCCACTGTAAACTGTGGGATCGTGTGTCAAATACTGTGAATGAACAAAACAGGTTTGTTTAAATAGGCTCACAAAGGTGAATAGTGTCTGAGAAATCATGACCCTGTCTGTGAAACCTGGACTGAAGTCTCGTAATGGCATCAAAGTTTGATTTCACATTGATTTTAATAAAGATATCAAGGTTATATTTTCACAAAATGTTCTATCTGTTATATTACACAGGACGATTTATGTAGAAAACAGTTAATGCAGTGACAAAAATGGTTTGGCAAGAAAAGAAATTCAAAAATCTTTTTAAAAACGTATTTTAAAAGCACGCATCAGGTTTATTTCAATGCACATAGTGTATTTATGTTAATTTTATGCAATAAAAAATTACATTTGCACCATTTTTATGAAAGTTAAGACTGAATATACCTGAAAATGTCAAATGGTGTAACCGCGTCAAAGAATGAGAAATATTAAATATTTATCCACCTTGATGGATGGCATATAAGCGTAATTATCAAAAAAAAATATATATATATATATAATTTTATTAGTTATTTCTAAATGTAAATTTTAATTTGTTTTTGTGATATTTGTCCTGACATATGCTAAAAACAGCTCTGTTTTCTAAATAATCTTTGACAAAAAATCATTTTACACTAAACTAGATAATTATATTTTATTCCACATTTTTTATGAATATATTTATATTTTCATTTAAAAAAACACTAGTTACACAAATTGACACAGACCGGTTACACCACATTGACATTTTTTGCAATTATACACTTTTAAAGCACAACTTCTCGTCTAGATCCGGTCCAGCGCGACCTAACGTAAATGCGTAGTGACGTAGGGAGGTCACGTGTTACATATATAAAACGCACATTTGCGGACCATTGTTAACAATAAACTGACACAAAGACATTAATTAGTATCAGTTGACATACAACAACGTAGGAAGGGTCCTCTTTCAACACATTTGTAAACACTGGGGCGGAGTTTCGTGTTCGTCCTCTGTGACCTCTTGACGTCATGACGTATTGCGCGGGGTCACGCTGGCGCATCACGACCGGATCTCGATGAGAAGTTGTGCTTTAAAAGTGTATATTTGTTATTTTTATTGTCAAAAATGACAATCGTTTTGCTAAATAAGACCCTTATGCCTCGTTTGGGATCGTTTATAGTCCTTTGAAACTCTGTTGAAAAAACTGTTACGTGTTGAGTTAAGTGTTAATTGTTGGATCTAAAGTCCATTAAAATGAGAAAAATCCTGCAATGTTTTCCTCAAAAAACATAATTTCTTCTCGACTGAACAAAGATAGACATCAACATTTTGAATGACATGGTGGTGAGTAAATTATCTTGATTTTTCTTTTAAAAAAATGGAATATTCCTTTAAGAATTTGTAGATATTTGTAATAAAAACAAGAAAAAAGTACTAAGTAAGAGTCAATTTTTGCAGTGTGGTTGGGTAAAATATGGGCAAACCCAACAGTTGGGTTTAAATAAACGTAAAAAATGTCCACATCTGACCCAACTATTGAATGAAACAACCCAAAATATGTTACCACTCCACTTTTAATAAAAACAATGCTCATTTTCCAAATTCTTATCGTTTTGGAGTCTATTCAGCCAATTTCCGGGTCTGGCGGTACCACTTTTAGCATAGCTTAGCACAATCCATTGAATCTGATTAGACCATTAGCATCACACTAAAAGATAACCAAAGAGTTGTGATATTTTTGATTATTTAAAACTTGACTCTTCTGTAGTTACATCGTGTACTAAGACCGGCGGGAAAATTAAAAGTTGTGATTTTCTAGGCAGATATGGTTATGAACTGTATTCTCATTCTGGCGTAATAATCAAGGACTTTGCTGCCGTAACATGGCTGCAGCAGGCGCAAGGATATTACGTAGTGCCTGAAAATAGGCACCTTGGTTACTCTCAATAGCAGGGGACTATTTTCAGGCGCTGTGTAATATCATTGCGCTTCCTGCAGCCATGTCACAGCAATTTTTTTGTTGGCCTTAGTATACGATTGTAACTACAGAAGAGTCAAGTTTTAAATAAGAAAAATATCGAAACTCTTTGGTTATCTTTAGTGCGATGCTAATGGTCTAATCAGATTCAATGGATTAGGCTAAGCTATGCTAAAAGTGGTACCGCCAGACCCGAAGATCAGCTGAATGGATTCCAAAATGGTAAGAATCAAATGTTTAACTCTAGGGGAGCTGGAAAGTGAGCATTTTCAAAAAAAGTAAAGTGTCCATTTAATTTACACCCAAAGGTTGGGGTTATCCACATTTTATTCCTCATGTTTTTTAGAGTGTAAGTAAATGATGATGCATTTTCATTTTTGGATCTATACTGTAAATTGTTTCGTTTTTGAGCACTCACTGTGTTTTGCGGGCTGTGTGATGTGGACGATACTGGTGAGCTGGTGCTAGATGTGCTGGTGCTGGGTGTGCTGGGTGTGTTTGATGACAAGCTGTCTGCCCGCTCCCTGAGCTGGCCTGCAGGCCCACACTGGCTGTCCAAGTGGAGTCTCCTTCTGGACCCTGGAGAAGAAGCTGGGTTCGTGGAAAGCGGCTGTTTAATCCCAGCGGCGACATCTGAAACGGGAGCTTGCGTGCTGGTTTTCGGCTCCCCTAGTGGGAGGTTCTCGGGTGGCCTTGGTGCTTGGATCCCTTCCTGGAGATCAGGAACTTGTGCTTGTATTTGACTATATGTGTCAGGATATTGGTACATGTCCATGTACTGCCCAATCATCGGCCCCTGATGGTACTGAACATCTGGGTTGCTCATCCCTGGATACATGGGACCATAACCTTGCTGAGGAGTCATTTGGGGGTGGAAACCTTGAGGGATGTGGTTGGGAATGGGTCCGGTTGGAATAAAGGTCTGTGCAAAATTCATAGCCATAGAAAGAACGTTAGCCAGAGAAAGAATTCCCTGCTGGGAAGGCCACATCCCTGCAGCTTGCTGGCCGGGTGGAATTGCAACTGGAGGTGAAAGAATGTTGCTGTCTGCCTGTGGAGGAATCTCAACGCCCTGTTGAACCGGTGAAACAACCGAAGGTAAGGAAGAGGAGAAGTTTGGGTTGCTGGGGACGCGAGTGAGAGGACTTGGGTTGAGGGGGGCGTGGTCTATAGGGTAGGGGTAGGGAAGATAAGGGCTGCGAACGTAGGGTGATTTGGGTAACGGCGGGGACATGGGGGGCATTTGATTTGGCAGCAGATGGGGCAGAACATCAGGGTGGGAATAATTTGGGGCTGAGGCTTGGTAGGACTGAGAGGAGCCTGATGAAAAAAGAGAGAAACAATGTAATCACACATTGTTCAATATTAAAACCAAATAAAAATAAGTATAAAAAGGACTCTTATCTTTTTTGACATTTAAACAAGGATCAATTAATACATAATATGACCTTATTCTCAAAAAGTAAAGCACATTTGAGCACTTATCAGACTTCATGTGCTGATCTTGCACTTCCTGTACAGCTACAGTGACACAATGATTTGTGATCTTTAAGAATATAAGAGACTAGTGTTTGGTAACAGAGCATTTATACTGTGAACAGGCTGTGCAATGCATGTTCCCTCCAGGTAATAAACCTCATCCAGTTTGAATCAGCAGGTGTCAAAAGGAAACCCTGAGACACGTTAACATGTTTCGACACTAGTGTCACAGGCTGGTCTCCATGGGGATGGATGTTTAGAAAGCCAATCAAATAGGGTCTTGGAGAGGCTGAATGAGATACACAATACATACTGTAAAGTATGTTCTAGTAGTTACACTGCTAATGGTGTACAGACAAAGAGAAATGGGCGGCAAAATGTTCTCTTAGTGAGAAGGACAAGATCGAAAGAAACAGAATAAAAAGGGAAAGAAGGAAGTCATTATAAGTCCACCTAAAACTGCACGTCCCTAAAGGGACCACAGTGTAGTGACTGTCTTTGTAACAGAACATCCAAAGCTGATCTGTTTCAATACCGGAAGCTGGGTTGTAATAAGAAATGTAAATATATGTCCTTTGAGTATGTTAATTACTAAGGTAAATCTGATTGGACGCAGTCTCAAAAAAACAACGGATCATTTTTGGTGTCCGTGAATTAATAATCGACTTATAAGAATTGTTCTTCCAGTCAGCTGAGATTGTGTAGATGGATGAATAATTCACAGATAAGGGAAAAATGCACAGATATATCGGCCAATAATCGGTGTTGGTCGATAAAAGCAATTTAACACTATCAAATATAAGCCGATAGCTTAAAAACAGCCGATATATCTTGTCAATCAAAACAGAACAGAAAAATGCAACGAATTTGAGCATGTGTATAGAAAATGTAAAAAAACGTCACTAGTTTCATGTTCAATATTAATGGTCATTATATGAATGAATAAAAATCCGAACATTTTAAATAGAGTTAATGCAAGTTAATATAACCACCAAACATACACAGATAACCGTCTAAAAAATCGGTGGGAAAATTTTATATTGATGCATATCTAGTTTACACTGTTAGAAAAAATTTGTCAAAATATGTAACCCAGGGCAGAAGTCCTTAAAAAGGTCCTAATATATGTACCATTAGTTACAGATATGTATACATTTGGTAGCAATATGTACCCTTTGAGATATTAATATGTATCTTTGAGGTTCTAATATGCAATTGTTGGTACCAATAAGCACCTCAGAGGTACTAATATGAACTCTTTAGAAACAAAAGTATACTTTAAGAAAGGGTACTGCCCCACTGACAGCTAGGCAGTGGCGACTGCTCATCCGAGGGGTGCAAATTCAAAATATGTGTTTGTTGCCTCATGTGAACCATGTGCATCACGTGTTTTGTCAAAATAAGTGCCTGTGAGTGCTGAATTAATCATCTGCCTAATGTTTTTTTATTCAACCTGAAATAATGCAGATCATTTGTCAGAGAGAACAGAGAAGTAATGTACCTGTAGTGTGGAAAGATTGTGAGCGCAGCGGCCGGACAGGTGGAACAGCATCAGGGTCGACATAAAAGTCGGAGCTCAAGGTCGAGGAAGAGCCACGGCTCACTGGACCTATACTGGCCGCGGCATAATCTGAAAGACATGTTTGTGTTTATACAATAACCATACCTGTTTATCATTATTAAACCAAATGTTTATTAACAAATCACTTTTGATTTCCTTGTCTGTGAAATCCAGTCTATTGTCTTAATTTAAATATGAGATTAGGAACATCAAAGGTTGATTTCAATATTTCGCATTGATTTTAATCTTTGACCTTACTCAGTCAATATTAAAGATATCAAGATTATATTTTCACAGAAGGTTCTTTACATTATATAGGATGATGTTATATATAGTAAATCACCAAAAAATAACTTTAGATGGGTTTTCACAGACTGGGACATAATATTTTTTAGTTTCTGTATGAAGACTTTTTTCTTGTAAGGGACAATGGCTGGTTACAACAGCATTTACTCTCCTTGTAGATACATATGGAATGTTCTAAATCCAAAAAATAAACCCAAAGCTAAATTAATTTAAATTAAAAACTAACCTAAATAATAACTGCTTCTGTAACTTTAAATACTGAATACTAACTTTAAATACTCATCCAATGTACTGGAAGTAACTTAAAAAATAGACAGTTTATCATATCATTTGACGTCCTTTGTTTAAAAACAGCTGTTAAAAAAATGAACAAGTTTCATTTATTAATAAATTGGATTTGGAGGAAAAGATGCGTATGACCCTTAAACTTATATTATATAAATACACTAATATTATGGTTTATAGTTTAGGGGCTTGGTATTTAATCCAGAGGTATGTTTCTACATGTCCCTTTAGTGAAAAAAAAAAACAGCGAGGAATCATTTCTTGGAATTTCATAATTGAACAGCCCTACATAAAGGTCAATTTTTAAAAAGAGATTTATACATCATTGGGCCGAGATACAACTATTTAAAAGTCTGCAGGTCCACAAAATCCAAATAATTAATTAAAAATATATATATCTTCATGGAACATGATCTTTATTCAATATCCTAATAATTTTTGGCATAAACGTGTATAATTTTAACCCATACAATGTATTGTTGGCTATTGCTACAAACATACCTGTGTGACTTATGACTGGGTTTGTGGTCCATGCATAATGATGGCTTTACTTGTGTGTGTATGGGTGATTCTCACGAAACCATTGAAACACCACGGCACTAATGATTTTAGCTTTAAAATGTGTTATAGTAACATTAAAAAGCATCAGAATTAACACAATACTGTGTTCTACCTTGCACAATGTGTGATTTCAACATAAGAATTTATAATTGTAAATTTTATCTCATTTTCTGCTGAAATTCTCATTACCGCAATGTGTCCGGCTGTGTTTGAACATGTGTTATGTTGTAATTTAATCAAATTAGCACAAAAATATTATGAAAAAAAATAAATGGATGTTTTGCTAGACTACTTTAGATGACAGAAAAAATATTTACTGAATATTCATGTATAATAATAATGAAGAAAAATTAGGACAATTATGTGTCCATGCCTGATGTTCTCATCCTCCGCAACACTTTTTGAGAACAGTTTAAGCACACATACAGAATTTTAATAAAGTTTGATTTTGAGTGCACAAGCACATGGACCAGTTACTTCAAGATGGCTACCAGGTAAGATCATTTTTTTACAGTTAATTTGAAATATTGTCTTGTCAGAATGCTTACACGACATTTTGATTATCATTACCGCAACAGATGCTTATTAAATGTTAATTTAATTAATAGAAGCATAAAACTTTGATTTTTTTGAATCTCCAAATTATGTTCTTTCAGGTTTGTCATGTCATTTTGAAAATATGTCAGTGTTGATGTATTCTGACTGTTGCGGTAATGAGACTTTTTAGGACTAATTTTTTAAATTATGTTACAAAAAGTGTTAAATGATAAGTAAAAGTTTTTAAATTAATGTTCCCATTTACTCCAGACTTTGTTTTTCAATGTCTGGTGGGAAAAAAAAGTAAATTTAAGCAATTTTTACATTTTCATGCTTGACATTTTTAAAACCAAGTTTTCGTGAGAATCACCCGTATACTGTATTTGTGTGAGTTTGTTACCTGGCAAAGAGGAGGAGGAGTGTGTGCGAGCAAGGCCATGGATGTGGAGATTGGGCTGTTGGAAAAAACAGAGCACATATTAAAAATAAAACCTACCAAAGGGACCAGCAAAGGAAGAGTCAAAAGAATTAGGAGGGATACTAAACACTAAGTTGTCCTGCTGACCATCTGATGTGACCCAAAAATGAAAATACTATCATTATTTACTCACCCTAAAGTTATTCCAAACCAGTATACATTTATTTGTTTTGCTGAACACAAAGGAATATATTTGTAATCAAGTAGGAAAGAGAAGCACCATTGATTTTCATAGTAGGAAAGAAAAATACTATGGAAGTCAGCGGTGCTTAAAAATGATTGGTTATATTACTGTACCAAAAAAATGTATAGATTTGTAACAACTTGAGGGTGAGTAAATGATGACAACATTTTCATTTTTGGGTGAACTATCCTTTTAAACCCCCCGTTTCCTCCTTTAAAGTACACCTATTATACAAAATCCACTTTTACAAGGTCTTTGGACATAAATGTGTGTTGGCAGCAGTGTTGGGGGTAACGCATTACAAGTAACTTGAGTTACGTAATAATATTACTTTTCTGAAGTAACGAGTAAAGTAACGCATTACTTTTTAAATGTACACATTAATATTTGAGTTACTTTTTCAAAAAAGTAACTCAAGTTACTTTTCTATATTAATTAATTTGATTAAAAAATATGTACTGAATTAAACTAAACGTATGCACTCTCTGTGCCTGTGTGGAAACAGTTTGAGTCAGAAACTGAGATGGCAGGCCAGAGCTAAACATTTTTGTGATGAAATATGCAATTTCTGAAGGCAGAACTTTTCAGTCATAAAAACACCTGCAAGGCCTGAAAGAGATCAAGCTTTAGCCAAGAAAAAGTAACGCAAAAGTAACTAAAAGTAACGTAAGCATTACTTTCCATGAAAAGTAACTAAGTAATGCAATTAGTTACTTTTTTTGGGAGTAACTTAATATTGTAATGCATTACTTTTAAAAGTAACTTCCCCAACACTGGTTGGCAGTGTGTGAACACAAAAACCCTACAATGAAAAAAATATATTCACCCCTTTTTAATCCCAATTTAACCAAACCTGCTGTTTTGATTCTCTTAGCAATGTGATGTCACACTGCTAAGGCCCCGCCCACGGCCGCTGACTGACAGTCTTATATTACAATATTTTCTGCCTTCAGTGAGTTGGATGCCGTCTGCTTTTTTCTATGCTTCTTTGCTAAATCAAATCTATTTTAACCAAAGCATCTCTTTTGGTAAGGGAGTGAAGAGCAGCAGCTCATTTGCATTTAAAGGTACACACACAAAACAGTGTGTTTTTGCTCCCACCCAAATAGAGGCCTTTTGGACATGCTATAATAAAGGATCTGTGGGTTATTGTGAGCTGAAACTTCACAAAAACATTCTGGACACAGCTTAGACTTATATTACATATTGAAAAATGGGCATAATACTGTATGTGCCTTTTAAAAGATCTACTAATGAGGTAATAAATGTCGACTCACAAATGTATCATTTTTGGCAGTGTTGCATGTCTAATATGCTTTTATGTCCTTGAACTTGCTTTCCTGTAAGGCCATAAGAGTGAATTTGAGGACACACCTGTGAGGCAGAAAGCGTTTCGGCTCTGCTCAGGTACAGCAGGTTGGATGTATCTCCAGGACTGAGAGGTCCTAAAGGTTCTTTCCTCATTAGAGCCTCGGCCCGTCGAATGATGTCTCTCATGCGGTGGATGAATCCCTCCCTCTCACCAGGTAGGATAAACTCATTATGTACCTAAAAGGCAAAGGAAAAAAACAAGCTAACTCAATTGATTTGATTTGAAGTCGCCCTGCGTTTCTAAACTGAGTCCTTAATCCAGTCTTAAGATCAGAGCCACGACAGACAAATCAAAACAACTAAGTCACAGCTGAGCCAAAGAGAACAGCTAATAAGAGCTATTTTCAGTGTCTCAACTACAAAAACATGCTCAATATTACATAAGCACACTGGCTTCGTCCTAATGTTTAATAACGTCTGCTTATATCAGTACTAACTGATCAGGTAGTGGAAAACTTTATTATTAAATCAGCTATAGGCGAGACAGAAATACACATAATCCAATTAATATAATACTGTAGCTGGATTTCTTTACTTCACATTTATAGTATGTAGCGAATAACGTAAAAAATATACCGGAATAAGCTGACATGTCAGAACGGCGACTACAGTGCTGGTTTAAAAGTTTCATTGTCATAATAAGGGTTATGTACGGGCAACAAGAGGTTTTACAGTTTACACAAACACAAAAGCTGAAACATCAACACTTGTCACGGTACACTGAAGTGTCCTCTATAGCCTCCAAAACCATTGGGGGACAAGCGCACAGTGAACAAACAGGGCATCAGATGTTTAATTGTTTCTTTAGATTTACATAAAACGTGAAATTATTACTACATTATCATTTTGTGTCTCACCATCACCGTAGCAATATCTTCCGGGTTGTCTCCATCCAGGTCGAATTTAAACGTCACCATTTTACTGTTGTGGGTCTGCAGCTGACACTCAACCACCCGGTCCACTTTATCTGACAGCTGCACAAAAAAGATACAGAAAGTATTTTTATGGAAGTATATAAAAAAAACACAAATGTAATCTGACTCGGACGGTAGTGATATGTATAACCGGATAGTGAGAGGTAAGGATTGATGAATGGACTGTTCAATGATTCGTGACTCACTCCAGTGATGCGCAGTCGTGAGCGAGTTCTCTTTCTGACCAGTTTGGTCCCCGTCCGTTTGCTCTGACCCTTCCCGGCCATCTCCGACAGGCCCTCGTTTCCATCACTCAAACCGGAGGTGACATCTGAGGCGTAGCTGTAGACGGTTTACATGATATGAATAAAACACGTGTGTCACTTTAATGCAAGTAAAATTTATTATAGATGGAATATAAAACTCTTAAGGCGGCGTATACACCAAAACGTTTAAAGCTCAAATAACACATGCTGTTTCTGATGATAATCTGGAGTACCTATAGAGTAGTATTACATCCTTTATATATCTAAAGAGTCTTTAGTTTAATCAGATTTATAAAAGAACGATTAGCTTTACCGATTCTTTCCGATAACGTACGAAAAAATGAAGAAGGAGGAGTTATACTGCATGAGTCATGCAACACTATTTAACTTATGTACGTATACAACACTATTTAACTTATGATTCATTACATGTTCGTGTCATTTATATAATATGCACGTACCTATTTCCAACATAAGACAGAGTCTTACTTACAGCATGCAACTCCTGACCCAGTTGGGACTTTTTAATAAAATCCAGCGCATCAAACACACGCGCAAAACTCCGCTGCTACCCCGGATAATAAACTATATCCATTGTTTCCATAATGCTGATTTTCTACTTACATCCAAAAACACACTTCTTCTTAAAAAGAAGTGATACGTATAGAAACCCCTAAAACGTCAGCTGGACCCTTAATCAAAAAAAAACTTTCCGAAACATGTACGAACCCTGGCGAAGTGCATTCGGCAGAGAAATACTCTGTAACACACGCCCAACTTCTTTTTTGACACTTTGCCTACGTTTAGCATGAGGAAACAACTCTATAATTGTGTTAATAAGTCAGAATGCATGAAATACCATTGAACCACCCCTTTAAACGTGTCTGAAAACGGTAGGCGGATGCCAAATGTGGGCACTTGTCAGCGTTTCTTCAGCTAAGCGCTTTAGTTGCTGTAATACTTCGCTTTTGTTTACCAGTTGTTGTACGATGCGCAAATTAGTTGGTTTGGTATTTGTCCCACCCCTCCTCCACTGTGATTGGATGGCTGAGTGAAAAGTAAAATTGACGAACTAAAGTTAAACATTTTTCAACTATGGACACAGAAAAAACGCATGGTGCTTCCATTAAAAAAAAAAAAAATGAAAACATACGCTGGCCGCATGCGAAAATGCCTTGGTACACATACCCTAAAAGCACTATTTGCCTTTTAATTAATTAACACTTGTGGAAAGTGACAAATAAAAAACGCTTGAAATCAACAAATGATATTTTAGTGAGTGTTTGCATGGCAACCTGATTTGCATAATTCATTAAGCAAATCGGGTGCCAAAACAACGCAGACAGCCATTGCAAATAAACACGCCATGGGCAGAAATGACTAAGAAAATGTCCCCTCTCGCTGTTTGTGACATTTCGCTTTTCTGAACTTCACACAACTTTGCTTAATTGATTTACCATTAGCACGAGAAGGTCACGTAATTCGGGATAGATCTTTTAAATTAGGTTGAGTTAATTTACTATAATGAAATTTGACTATACGCTACATTTGCTGTCGTCAAGGTTCCTACAGAAATGGCATTTACAGGAAATTGCTCCCCTGAGCCTAATCATTACCATTAATGCATTACCACCGTACTTTGTGTATGTGAGTCACCACCAATATAAGACCTGCTCTACGCTAAAGCACTTAAACCAAAGCACTTAAACCAAAGCATGTACACATGGTACTAAATTGATCGGTAAGAATAGATCTAATGGCTGAGACTGGACTGATCCAGACCAATAATTCAAAATAACTTTGGGGATACATATAGGGATATCCCGGACAGGTTTTAGATTCATGATCCAGGACTAGGCCTTAGTTAAATTAGGACATTTATCGTAAGTAGTTTTTACAAAAAACATTACTGGTGTGCATCTTGAGACAAAACGGCACTTGAGATATGTTTAGATATTTCAGTGCAAGTTGATTTTAAATGAAGGCAGCTCAAACATGTATTTTAGTCTGGGACTAGGATAAGTCATGTCCGGGAAACGGCCCCATATAATAATAAAATATACTATAATATATAATATAACAGCTGGGGTTGACCGAATGTTGCTTTTCATGAGAGCAAACGATAAAGAAATCTAACAAATCATTGTAGCTTCTCTACTGTATTAATCCCTTCAATTACCTGTCGACAGGAGAGGAAAAGCCGCTGGCGCTGCCTGACTGGGCCCTCTCTGGATTTTGGCACACAGCAAAGCTCTGTGGGCGAACCAATAGCGAAAATTATTTGCTTATAAGATTTAACTTGATTAAACTGATAATTAAACACATTTGATAGCATTGTGTTAGCAGCAAAAAGGTCATGGGTTCAATCCCAAAGAACATACATACTGAGTGGCTTTGGATAAAAGCATCAGCCAAATGCATTAACATAATAAACCAATGTATTTCAATAAAGCAGTATTGGAATACATTTTTATTATTAGTCTTTCAGTTTGAGCCGTGACTCTGTATGGGGCTACCTACAGAGGGATAACGAAGAGCTGGGATTGGTTCAGCCGGAGAGGTAGGGGCTTCTGTGGGCGGAGCTTCAACGGGCGGGGCTTCCGCATGAGACGTTCCACCGGTTGGTTGTGAAGCTGTGGCGGGTTGGTTTACCACAGGAGGACGGCTTTCGGACGGTTCCTGAAGCCCAGAGGAGCTGAGGTAACCATCTGTCTCACAATCAGCTGCCATGGTCACCAAAAATCAACAAAACAAGTCATGAGTGATTGTTTAAATAGCTGCTATTAAAGTGCACAGAGACATTGTGTATATACTAATAAGGCTCCAGATCTTTCCCAAACATTTATCCAATCCAATGTCCACAAAAACACTTCCAAAATCCATGAAAGAGACAGGCAGATTCAAGTGTACAGGTGGAAAGATACACAGACCTATACAGGCTTTACATTTGAACCTCATTTCACATTGACTACTAAATTGCTATGTACTGTAAGTTGGTAAATATACTTGACATGCAGATGGTCTTGCAATAATGAATGCATGAAGACATACAATATAGTGACTGTTTATCTACTGACAAGTAAATAAAATTGATTAGTCACGAAATAACATGTGACTTACTGGATATATGAAATACACATACAGAGACCTTGAAAGATATATTAGTGAGAATGTCCTATACACAAACATGACTTCAAAATAAGATAATGTTATTTACAATACCCCACCACTAACCCTATCCTTAAACCTGACCTTCTGTATAACAAAAACATGTTTGTTATTTTAGTGCTTTTCCTCATGTTTGTAAGTGGCTTTAAATAAAAACTTCAGCTAAATGCCTAAATGTAAATGTTGACATAATTATAAGTGAAATGTAGTTAGCATTAGCATTAGTGAAATGGTACATTTGTGAGCCATTCAGATGGTGAAGACCACTTCAAATCAGGTCAGTTTTTAACATTTAAAGGGGACATATCATGAAAATCTGACTTTTCCATATTTAAGTGCTATAATTGGGTCCCTATTGCTTCTATCAGCCTAGAAAATGTGAAAAGATCAACCCAGTACAACCCGGTTAACCATTCTCTGCAAGCATGTGAAAAAATAGGTAATTGAAAATTGGCTCCCCTTGTGATGTCAGAAGGGGATAATACTGCCCCTTAAACTGCACTATCCAACCACGGCGCTGCTATTTAGTACAGAGATCAGATCATTTGCATTTTAAAGGACACACCCAAAACTGCACATTTTTGCTCACACCTACAAAGTGGCAATTTTAACATGCTATTAAAAATTACCTATGTAGTATTTTGAGCTAAAACATACGCACTCTGACACCAAAGATTTATTTGCCAACTTAAAAAAGTCTTGTGAAATGCCCCCTTTAAATATATTTGTGAGAACACCCATCACAAGTATTTGACAAGTGTCGCACAAACACTCACAGATGTTTACTTTACTACCCTACTGAAAAATCCAGCTGAGACCACCATAAGCTGGAAGCTGGTTTTAGCTGGTCCTCCCAGCCTGGCAAAGCTGGTCAAGCTGGTGGGTCAGCTGGTTTTCCAGCTAGACCAGCTTAAAAAGTGACTAAACACAGCTTGCTACATCAGCAAAACCAGCTAAAACCAAGCTTGGAGACCAGCTAAAACCAGCTCATCAGCTTATGCTGGTTTTGGCTGGATTTTTCAGTAGGGTAAACAGAGAGATGCACTTCTATTGATTTTATACATAGCTAGTTACAAAAACTATAACCTAAACCCTGACAGAATTTTTTCTGCATTTTATGATGTTTTTATAGCCTTTTGCAAATAAGGATGTCCTCAAAAGAGGTTTTGTTCAATTTTGGCCACAAATTTTGCCCCGAAATATGGTTAGGAAGTAAACGCACAAAAACACTTCTGTGAAAACAAGCATTTTGTGTGTGCATCATGGTCAGAGGATTTTACTCAGTTATGCTGGTAAACATGAGGACTCATGCATGGAAAAAAGGCAACAGATCAACAGCAGATCTGATTTTGGAAAATCTTACGACGCAGCCTGAAAAATGTATCCAATTAATGAATTTGTGTGGACCAAGTAGACCCGAAACAAAAATTAACCATCGTTTTAATACAGTTAAAGGGATAGTTTACTTTAAAATGAAAATTCTCTCATCATTTACTCATCCTCATGTTGTTCTAAAACTGTATGAATTTCTTTTTTTTTGACGAACACAAAAGAAGATATATGTAATTCAGAAAAGAAGATATTTTGAGAAATGATGGTAAACACACAGCAGATAGTGACCATAGACTTCCATAGTAGGAATAAAAAATACTATGGAGTTTAATGGGTACCGTCAACTGTGTGCTTACCAACATTTATCAAAATATTTTCTTAGTCATTTATCACCATACTTCCAAAATATGTTTTCCTACTATGGAAGTCAATGGTCACTTACTGCTGTGTGTTTACTATCATTTCTCAAAATATATTTTTTTATGTTCTTTTTTGTGTTTAGAACAACATGAGGATGATAAAATGATGACAGAATTTTAAATTTTAAAGTGAACTATCCCTTTAAAACCAAAAAACATGGTTACTGTAGTAAAACCATGGTAGCCACAATATAATCATTTTCAAAAACCACAGTTAAACCATGGTTAGTGTAGGAAAACCATTCCTTTGCTAATAGTAATCAATACTCAAAAAAAAAACATGGTTACTACATGTTTGCCACAAAAAAAATATATACTGGGATCTTTGTGTATATTTGTGTCACACTCCATGTATTTAAGGCGGGGTGCATGATCTCTGGACCTTCATTTGATAGACTCGCCCCACACATACGCAAACCAGGCAATGATGACGGTTAGTAGACACGCCCCTTACTGCTGATTGGCTACAAGGGTGTTTTGGTACTCGACCCGACTTTCTTTTCCAAAGTGTTTTTCAAAAACCATGCACCCCGCCTTTAATGCCAACACATAAACTCACATGTGGCTGAGGAGTAGCTGGCGTTATGTATGTTGAAGTGCCTCCGTTGGTCTGCGTCTGGTTCCTCGGATTCGGTGGCAAAACTGGCGTTGAATCCAGAATCCATAGATTCATTTGCTGGAAAAGTAACAGGGCCGGATACTGTGACTGTGGGCGGAGCTTGAGTCGTGGTGGATGTGGGGGTCTCAGTAAGAGGCTTAGGAGGCGGTGGGCTGGAAACCGAAGGTTCGATTTCAACAGTAGATTCTGGTTCCTCCTCGATTACCTCCTCCTGACGCCTTCTCTGCACCTCTTCGGCTTGCCGTCGGAGTTTCTCTCGTTGGCGTTTGGTGGTGGTGACCCGGTCACGGATGGCTTTGGCCACGAGCTTGTAGTCGGCTTCACAGACGAAGCCAAGAACAACCTGAAGGATGATAAATAAGTCATTTAGAAATAGAAAAAATGAATCAAAGAGACAAAATGGTATTTTAAATCATACACATCACATCAAAGTGCTTCTTGGCATGTGTTGAAAAGCCTTTAAACTTTTACTTTTAAGTCTTGCAGAATGTAAATGTTCTTATAATGCCAACCACTATAAATGGTCCAATTCATTTTTCGGTCTATAAGCCACAGGTTTTTTCATAGCTTGGCTGGTGCTGCGTCTTATAGTCAGGTGAGCCTTGTAAGTCAGTATGAATTAATTTTGACATTTATGAGGCAAGAGACAACATTACCGTCTACAACCGCGAAAGTCCGCCATATGCTGCTTCTGTAATGTCATTCAATGAATTCGGTAATGTGGAATGACGAGTATGCGAACCTCACGCTAGTTGGGTTGTTCGATTAATTTATAATATTTAACCTTCCAGGTAAGATCTGCATGCTATGGTTTATCGTTTAAATAACTGATAATATTACTTTAACGTACAGACATCTATTCAGCCTGCTGTTCTGTCTGCTATTGTTTAGTAACTTGCCTTTCCAGATTAAATGTCTGTTCTTCGGCTTGGTTTTGGGAAATAATTTTCTAAATAAACGCGACGTATAGTCTACTGTGACTTATATATGTTATTTCGTCTTAATGACGCATTTTTGAATGATGTGGCTTATAGTCCGGAAAGTACAGTAATGAAAAGATTTGTATAGATTTGATAGATTATTGGCCATTTAAGAAACCAAATTGTGACCTCAGATCTCACCATCTCTTGCGCCACCTCTTCCGGGACGTCCTTGTAGAGTTCGAACAGGAACTCAATAGCGTTATTGTCCTTGTATTTGCCGTGGAGCTTCTTGGTGTCGTCCATTCGAAGCCACAGTTTAAGACCAGACTTCACCATGTCATCCTCCTCAGCCAACTCCACACGGACACCATTATTCTCCTGGAAGAAGGTGTGCTCTAACAGGTCCTGTATGGTGTATCTAAACAAGATATAAAGAGTGATCAAACACAAACCACATACAACTTATGTGTTTGAATTAAATACTGTACTATAAATAGGACAAAAAAATTGATTTCCTTGATTTCAACCTGTTTGAAGTTTATTTATAGCTATAACCAGATCCTCGTTTCTAAGCCACTTTGAAGTCTTAAATGTGAGTTAGAAGCAGAAGGTTAATCTGCTACTGCTAAGGTCAATAAAAATACTATTAGTCATCTGAATAACCTGAATAAGCTTTTAACAATTGTTATGCAATAATGGACAGAATGAACCATTAGCCATAAACAAGTACTGCTTCTTATGAGCTGTTTTTAATGGGAGGAATAAACAACAGTATACATAAACCCACAATTATACATAAGGATGATGAAATGCCAACCACTGGCATTTATGTAAAAAGCAAACTTTAATTTATAAATGCATGAATGCCTTCCAATAGCTTAAACTGTGCAAGTAACCACAGCCATTATGCGATTGTGGTTGATGTGACCCATAAGCCAGCTCAGTTTGTTTGGGGGGAGTTCATGCCTCACTAACACAGCAACATCTGAAAAGTGTTAATGTCAGCATCTCGGAGACTCGGACACTGTTGATGCTGTAATCATGTGTCATCTGATCGATGTAGGCCAGAACAGAAATAACAGCCGGTGCAGCTGAGTAAGAAAAATAGTGGCATGCAGGGCTTTCTGTGGAGCCTGCATGATGCCGCCTAAATGTCAAAAGGACAAGAATGTGCGCTTATTGTTATTTAAAACAGCACGTTGTACAAACCCGTCTGGCGGGTGCTAGCACACATACACACCCTTAAAGTTATTTGCTCGTTGCCAAAGGACCCTTTCAGTTACCTTTCATCTTTGTTCATCCGTATGCAGCCCTCGATGATCTCTTTTAATTCAGGGACCTTCACTTTGAAGAAACTGTCAGGTTTCATGCCCTGAGAAACAGAGAGAGAAATCATTTTAAAGGTTCATTTTAAATGTCACACGTGTCAATCACTTTGATGGACGGCACTGGCAGAAATTCCAGTCTAGAGTGAAGCTTTCACTATAATGGGGAAAACAATTTTGCCGATGTGTGTACGCCTGTCAATTATATGTGTACAGACTGTCAAAAATACAGTGTATTATTCACACTGCTGTGAGATCTGTGTCATATGTAAGACTAAAGGTTATCCTAAAACATCCTTTAAAAGGAACCAAGAGAAAAGCAATGTGTATTTAGCCAATGCATTGTTGAAATAACACAATAGTTATTTTACAGAAGAAAACACTGGGCTTTTCAACAGCTGTATGCTGCTATTGTACACAGTGCACAAATATATTTAGTCATGAAATCACATGATGGCAGGAGTACGTTTAGTCCTTGTGGGCTGAACAGAGCATCTTATCTGTGTTATCTTTTAAAAGGACTGCCTAGCATAGTCACTCTGTGAGAATGAATGAATGGTTATTACTATTTAATTAAGGGGAGGTTTACACAGCACTTTCAAATGAAAATGGGATTTATGTGACTGTTTATTTACATGACAATGGCGTTTCGGGGTCCTGAAAATGTAAAGGTTTGAAGGTGGGCTTCAAAGTGCAAGTTTTGTACATGACACCCTAGCATCTACAAAATTTGCCGCTTTAACCTCCTAATGCTGCGTTCAGACCAGCCGCGGTAGAGGCGTCAAGCGGGAGTGATTTTAATGTTAAGTCAATGAGTCAATGTCTCGGGGCGCGAATGAGACATTAAGCGCTGCGCGGTAGACGCATTCCGCTTCATTCGTGCGTCTAGTTTGCGTGAATTGCCCAATAGAGCGGTGCCACAGGAAATGCGCAAGTAGAAAAATTTAAACTTTGGCGAAGAAGCTTGCTCTAGTAGTGACGTGAGAAGCCCCTCCCATGACACGAATTTTACGCATGAATGTCCAACCCATTCTCACTTCCCAAGGCGTCAAAATCTGAAGCATGTTCAACGCCTTCAGCGCCAGTATGAAGACGCAAAGGGTGCCCCTATGCATCACTATATCGACGAAATGGGAACTCCGTTGCTTTCATGCTAATCCCTCAGCGTCGGATATAGACAAAAGGGAATCCCGGAAGGTGATGCTGTCACGTTATGCGACGATCGGCAGGATCATGCCGCTTCTGGACGGTAACTACTCAATTTTTGTTCCAAATTTTTTACCATTGTCACTTGGGGTTGGGTTTAGAACGACTTTCTGTTACATAAAATTACATCCTAACCCAAACCCAACTTTAACCCTAACCCCAAGCGACAATGGTTTAAAAATCAGAAGATAAAAAGTATAAACCAATACAGACATCCTAACCCGAACTCTAACCCTAACCCCAAGCAACAATGGCTTAAAAATCAGAAGACAAAAAGTATAAACAAACTGACATCCAAACCCCAAGTCTAACCCCAAGCGACAATGGTTTAAAAATTGGAAAAAATTGAGTAGTTACCGTCCAGAAGTGGCATGATCCGGCCGATCGTCGCATAACGTGACGGCATCACCTTCCAGGATTCCCTTTCATCTATATCCGACGCTGAGGGATTAGCATGAAAGCAACGGAGTTCCCATTTCGTCGATATAGTGACGCATAGGGGCACCCTTCGCGTCTTGCTTCGCCCACAAACTTTTGAATACTGTAATATTTTCTACCAGAAATATCATTATCCCATTCACTTTGCCATCGGCAAGTGCACATACAACAGGCAGGGGTATATATACAATCAGACTAACGATACACAGGTGTGATGAGGCAGGTAATTAATTAACAAGAGTCCAGGTGACGACAATCGGAACAGACACAAAACATGACACGGATTTCACCGTGACATTACCCTCCCCTTAATGAGTGGCTACCAGACACTCAAAACAAAACAAACTGGAAGTCTGGTAGGGTGGATCCAGGGGAGGGATGGAGGGCTTGGAGGCCACGACCGAGCCGGCGGAAACCGGGGCGAAACCGGCAGGGCAGGAAGCCGGGGCACGGCCGGGAGAACCGGAGTGGCCATCCCAGGTACCGAGTCTGAAGACTCCACCCTCCTGGGAACCGACGGGGATCTGGTCGTCCTGGGAGTCGACTCCCACCATCCCGGGGAAAGGGGCTCCTCCACGGTGGCGACCACCCCGGGGAAAAATCGAGCGTGGCGTCCGTTCTCGAGCCCCAAATCGAGCATAGTGGTGGACCTCCCAGGAACCAACCCAGACAACTCGACCAGCAGGGGAATCACCGGAACCAATATGATCCCCAGAACCCGGCTCATGTTTCGCGGCAACCACCCCGGGGAATGAATCGGGCGTGGTGATGGCTAACTCGAGCCCGGTCTGGAGTTCTGGGTGTTCCCTCCTCGAACCCGCTGCATCCTTCACTGGCCGGATGATTCTGTCACGACCGGGAACATGAGATCAGGAAGTAGGACGCATGTGCAGAGTTCGAGATGAATAAATAACATTTAATAATAACCAAGAAACAAAACACTAGAATCAAACAACAGGCAGGTAAATAAACACAGGAACACTAAAACGTAGAACACAGGAACAGACAGGGAATCAGCGACAATCATCCGGCAAGTGCACATACAACAGGCAGGGGTATATATACAAACAGACTAACGATACACAGGTGTGATGAGGCAGGTAATTAATTAACAAGAGTCCAGGTGACGACAATCGGAAGAGACACAAAACATGACACGGATTCCACCGTGACACCGTCATGTATGTGGTTCCTTATTTCAAAATATGTGTTTTGCGCGTTGAGAGATCCTGTGTGCATCACGTGTTTTGTCAAAATAAGTGCCTGCTGCACACGCGTCAAAACCGCTTATGATAAAAGAGACGCTCACGTTCACAAAATACACGCAAGACACTCCCTTAAGAGCAAACTCTGATTACGCATGAGATTATGCGAGTATCTGGCAAACGCGAGCGTCTCTTTTATAATAAACCCTTTAGACACGTCTGCAGCAGGCACTTATTTTGACAAAACATGTGATGCACACAGGATCTCTCTTGAAATTACGAACCACACACATGACGGGCTACATACATGTTGTGACGAACTTCGCGTTGAGCGCCCTCGAAAAAAGAAGTCACCGGCCGCCACTGGTTCTTTCTAACCCCAAATAGCTGGAAGAAATCTAAATTGCAAGCCAAACCAAAGCTCGGGTCTTAGGAGGTTAAAGGGCACATATTATGCATTTTTACAAGATGTAATATAAGTCCCAGGTGTGCCTAGAATGTGTCTGTAAAGTTTCAGCTCAAAATACCCCACAGATCATTTTTTCAAAATGCCGCTATATGTGTGGGAGCAAAAAATCGCTGTTTTCAAGTCTGTACCTTTAAATGCAAATGAGCTACTGCTTTCGGTTAAAAGTAGATCTGATTCCTGTGAATACAGTCTGAGACAATAGTATATTTATTTGCATTAGACACATTTAGAAAAGCTTTTGGGTAAAGTAAACCAGTCAGTCAGTCACCATGGGCGGGGCTTAATCAGTGTGACATCACACTCACAAGAGAATCAAAACAGCATGTCTAATGAGACTGCTTTGGTTTAATGGGATTAAAAAAGG
The DNA here is from genome assembly GCF_027580225.2 of Misgurnus anguillicaudatus. NCBI lineage: Eukaryota > Metazoa > Chordata > Actinopteri > Cypriniformes > Cobitidae > Misgurnus > Misgurnus anguillicaudatus. The sequence continues at coordinate 33,233,659 of NC_073355.2, read as the reverse complement.
AGAGGGTGGAGTTTTTTAATTGTAAGATTGTTGTGTTCACACACTGCCAATACACATGTATGTCCAAACACCTTGTTAAAGTGGATTTTGTATAATATGTGCCCTATAAAAGCAAAACGTTTCTGTTTTTTACTACATGGTTATCATGTAAACCTAGCCTTTGATGATAAGGAATTCCATTCTAATAGCCAAAATAAAAACCTTTACTCCAACTAACCTAATTTGAAGAGCTTAATGAAACCAAGCTCTAGGTTTAGAAATGTGTAGCGGTGAAGCAGTTAAACAACAATTTTTCTATCCTCTGAAGAGGACAGCGTTGTCTGGGTGATTTTTATTGCAATTTACCGCATGTGACTAAGTTTATGTTGTACTCGAATGATCAAATCATCGCTTGAAATAGTGTACTTGGTGAAATACTCATGGGAGAAAATTCAGACGTAAATTCTGCGCTCTTCCAGCCAAGACTACTGGCATACAAATTGACTGTTAAAATGTATTATGGATTAGATCCATATTGCCGCAGCTACCTTTATGTTCGAAGCTGCCCAGAATACACAGAGAGGAACTTATTGACGTAACCACAGATAATAGACCCATTGAAAGGTTGAGAAGGAAAGGAAAAATACAAAACAGAGGTGCAATTGAATGCAAAGAGGGGTGGGGTGCAAATTCTTCCCTTTGAAACAGTTTGGACCAAAGTCATCTTGCAGGCTTTCATATCAGATGATTGTAAAGTTTTTTGCAGTTAATAACATATGCATCTATTATTGGTTAGATTGCCGACTGATAACATTAGTCCCTTCTGTGAAGACCCTCTGAGACCATTTTGAGAGCCAAATGTTTTGTTTCTTCTCTATGTTTCCTTTATAGTTGTCATTTTCCCACCTTCCTCTTTTTCTCCAATGCCTCGGAGAAGGTTAATTACATCACATTAGAATGTAATCATTGAATCTAATTAGACCATTAGCATCGCACTAAAAAATAACCAAAGAGTTTGGATATTTATCCTCTTTAAAACTTGACTCTTCTGTAGTTACATTGTGTACTTATCAGGATTCAGAACCCAAGTGCGGACGTGGATAAACGACAAAGGACCTTATTAAACAAAACAGGGTAAAACAGGAAAACAAAACCCACGAGGGGGCAAACAGAACAGGGCAAACACAAATCTAACAAGACTACACTAAACACTATCACTTAAACAAAACACAAAACATAAAATGGAACACACAATATACACTGCAAGACTCACTGGTAGACTCAGTGTAACACTGATGAACCCACACTGGCTGACAAACACAAGGACTCTTAAATAGGGAGAAATTAAATTACATACACCTGGAAATAATCACAAGTAAGGGATCGGGGAAAAAGTGACGAGACCCAGGAAATGCGTGGTCAGAATAAACCAATACTAAAACCATGCATCTCCCACATAAAACACTGTACTGTCAGAACCCTGCCTTGATGACTAGATCTAAATACAAACAAGGATCTGGCAGGATCCTGACAGTACTAAGACAGTGACGGAAAAATAAAAGTTGCAATTTTTGAATTCCAAAACTCTAGGGGAGCTGGAAAATTAGCATATTTTCAAAAAGTGGAGTGTCCCTTTGAGTTACAGCAAATTTTTCTGACGCGTTTCTAAAAGGACTTCACTGAGAGAGAGAGAGAGAGAGAGAGAGAGAGAGAGAGAGAACAGAACACGCATCTGGTTTATTTTCAAAATTTTGCGAAAAGCACAACATTTTGTTTTTATTGGGAGTGAACACAAAAAAAACTAGACACTTTAATGTTTTAAATGATGTATAAATCATAACTGTCCAAATGTCCAAAATCAGCATCTAAGTTTCTTTGTGGAGTGATTGAAAAATAAAGAGTTTGCGGCATGTGTGACCCTACGAGAGTTAATTATAAGGTTTACTCTCACGCCTTCAATAAATCGAGCTGAAAGCTTTTTATTACAGCGATGAGGCCAGCTCAATTTTCTCCTGCACTTCGGTTAATTGACCACAATCATCTCGCCGGGTGCATACCTCACGTTTGATGGGAAACCTTTTATCTCCGCTGCGCATTTAACAGGAAAACAGCATGGGGTGAATTGAGGGCCAGTGGCACAAGGCTTGGGCCATCAGAAGTTAGAAATGAAATGCAAATGCAAATAAAATGGCAGAAAAGCATCAGATTTAGTCAAATGATTAAAACTGTACACCGGTCTTTAGGGAAATTTGGAAGCAATTTTCAAGAAAAAACATCTGTGAAGAAGGTGATACTTAAATGACATAAATGAAAACTGTACATAAAATCTCATGAGCTATAAAAAATTTAATTTAAACAAACCCAGAAAAGATATGTTAAGATTTGAACCCAGGTTCCCTTGCACATAAAAATCATCTGAATGCAGTAAAGCAAGGCTGCCACATAAAAATGCCACCATATGATGAGCGTTCATAACCTTAATTTCCCGTATTTGAAACTCAAGTGGTCAGGATAGGAATGCAGGCCACTCCGATGCAGATTTGACTGTGGTTGTTTCAGTTTTTGATATAGGTCTATATACAGTACATGTAGTATTTGTGGTTATAGTTTCTCCTTCACTATGAGATTTAGGTTAAAAACAGTGACTTCAGTGACATCACTGGCTCCACAATTACTCAATGGCTGGTCCTGAATTCTTTCTGTCCATGCTGATTCGCTGGAGATCTTATGCAAATTTAATCACACAATTAATCAGCTGCTTGTTTCTCTACTGATTCTTTAGATAAACACAATACGCTATAAATGTTTAACGGGTTGACAGTTGATTAAAGTTTAATCGATGCTTATGCGTAGGATACACAGTGACGTGTATATGGTCTATTTATAGCTCTTTTGATTTGCATGTTACGTGATCTATTGCCCTCGCATGTGGAAGTTTGGTCCTATCGCCCCCACAACCTCGAGAGAACAGATCTGTCCCCATGGCAATAAAACAGCCAGATTCATCAGTAAGAGACACTAATCGTGTTACTCTTTATTAGTTGCAGCCATAATAACAACAGCATGGCATTACTGGAACAACTGAGATCTAGTTTAGATGAAGCGTACGACCACAGTCCAATTGAAAGCGCATAATCGTCTGCGACAAGGTATTTTTTATAAGGCACTAAAAATTCAAGTCAAAACAATAAAACGATCCAATTTAATAATGAATTCAATCTGCTGCTGTTGATACAATGAAAATCACAGACGTATCTGAATGCCTGAAACTTTAAAAAAAAATTAAAGACGATCTTTCACAGTGATGCCATAGAAGAAACATTTTTGTTAATTTCAAGATTTATGGGGGTATTATTTTAAAATTTACTTTAAAGGGAACATTTTACAAAATCTTTGATGTTCCCAGAGTGTGTATGTGAAGTTTTAGCTCAAAATACCATAAAGATAATTTATGAAAACATGTTAAAATTGCCACTTTGTAGGTGTATGCAAAAATGTGCCGTTTTGGGTGTGTCCTTTAAAATGCAAATGAGCTGATCTCTGCACTAAATGGCATTGCTGTGGTTGGATAGTGCAGATTAAGGGGCGGTATTATCCCCTTCTGACATCACAAGGGGAGCCAAATCTCAATGACGTATTTTTTCCACATGCTTTTAGAGAATGGTTTGATCTTTTTTCACGATTTCTAGGTTGATAAAAGCACTGAGGACCCAATTATAGCACTTAAACATGGAAAAAGTCTGATTTTCATGATATGTCCCCTTTAAACAAATGCACATTGCAAACTTTCAGAAGTGACGTGTAAATCCCCTAAATGATCGTTTTATGTGTAGGGACAGAAGTCACTCCATTAAATTAATGAATAGTGTGTACACAACAATAATAATCACTATAAGGTAAAGTGAAAACCGAATTTAGCATCAGTGTGTACGTGGCCAATATGTGCTCAGCAGTACAATGAAAGACAGGTTGAGAACTAAATAAGAGACTGTGTTACCGTGGTAACGAGATAATACTTAGAAAAACCTGTGGCATGACAACAGAAGAATTTTAAGTGCAGGGGCCGAAGCTCATAAAGTTTTACTCGACGGTCCGACTGCGACGCAAAAACAAACACAGCAAAACTATTTGTTTAAGAAAGTGTTAATAAAGTCTCTGAATATTGAAGCTCAATGAACGAGGCTTTTGTTTTTCCACAAAATTAGTACTTGCCCGAAAACAAACATTCACAAATGGATGGTGACATCTGGCTGGAGGGAGAAAGTTGTTTGCAATCCTTATTTAAAAATGTCTTTTTGTGTTGAATACTTTGTGTCCTTTTGAAAAATGCCTTTATACACTGATAAAAAAATGGTCAAAATATGTACTGCGGTTGTCACCGTGGGCTGTACCCTTTTAAAAAGCACATCTTTGCACCTAAAGATTGCATTTTAGTATCTCAAAGCTACATATCGGTACTAAATGTATACATTTTTGTACCTAATGGTACATATTAGGACCTTTTTAACTCTTTCCCCGCCAGCGTTTTTAAAAAAAGTTGCCAGCGCCAGCATTTTTCGTGATATTCACAAAAGTTTAATGCCTTCCAGAAAATGTTCTTCATTAAATATATAAATAAACAATATATGAGATGAAAGAACAGACACTCTGCTTTCAAACAAAAAAACCTTTTCATCCTACCTTCATGAGTTCTCTTGTAATCACCTCTCAAACATGGGTAGGTTTCTTCAAAAACACCCAATTTTGAGCAAAAAGCTGGGATAATTCAATTTTTGCGAAGGACTTTTGATAGAGATCAGATGCAGAGCGATCTTTAAAACATACACGGAGTTCTTTCTCTTTCACGTGAGGCGCTACTTCCGGGTTGTATAAGTTGCGGAAGTGCGCCACCTGGTGGATAATAGCAGTATTCCGGAAAGACGGAAAATCTTGTCATTGGCGTTTTCTCTTAATTGACGAGATATCTCGTCAATGGCGGCGAAAGAGTTAAAGGGCACTGCCCTAGTGTCTCACAGGCAAGAAGGTCCCCAGTTCGAGCCCCGGCTAGGTCAGGTGGCCTTTTTTTGTTATATTTTTTGGCCAGTTTTTGCATTTATGCATGAGGTTAGGAGAGGACAGGAAAGTACAGGTAGGAAAGAGGTGTATGGGCAAATGACCACGAGCCGAGAATCGAACTCGGTCGCCGAAAGTACGAAAGCACCACATGTCGGAGCGCTGCCCACTACACCATTGGCTCCAACAGGTGGCATTTCTGTGTGGAGTCTGCATGTTCTCCCTGTGTCAGTGTGGGTTTACTCCGGGTCCTCTGGTTTCCTCCCACAGGCAAAAAACATGCAAGTTAGGTAAATTGGAGATATCAAATTGTCCCTCCCCAACCTGTGTATGGATTAACTTGTGTGAATCAACTTGTGTATGGATTAACTGGTTCTCGACAGCTGGGGTACATATTTTGAACATTACTAGAAGGAAATTGTATAGATTGGAAATTGCTCTTTCAGGAATGTTTATGTATGTTTTCTGTGTATGTTGCTTTGCTTCATTTAAAAATTCCTGAGATAGTTGAAGGCTTCTTATAGATTCTAATTGCAGAAACTTTTGTCACAGTTCCTGTATCTCAGATTAAGCATTGTGTTAACAGCCGGTGGGTTTGGTCCCCGGGGAACACACTGTAACATTGTTTACATACAGTACTGATAAATCTAAACCTTGAATGCCTTGAATGATAATCAAATGATGAGATTTGATAATCAGAGTTTGATTTCATCATTGATTCTTACTCAGTCAATATTAAAGATATCAAGTTATTTTTATAAAACGGTTAGTTCCAATCCTTGATTCTGATTGGTCAATAGGTGTGCTTTATTCACAATAAAACACTGCTATGACCGCTTCACCCAACTGTCTATTTAATATCACTGCGCCCTTAGCAACACCCTTAGCAACACATAAACATATAATGAGACAAAGTCTGAGAACAGTTTGTTGTTTTTATTTGGGCTTTCATGTTGTTGTTCACAGTCAGGGACTATTTTTTCTAGCGGAAGGAATGCTTTTATTGATTTAACTTCATGAAAGTTGCACTAATATTTTTTTTACTTTAATATTGTGTGGTAACCGTTTTATAAAAGCAATAAGGTACTCGAGGCAAGTGCTGTATCGTGAATAAGTAACGGCTGAAGGGGTTGCAGGCACTCCGCTTCGCGTCGTGCCTAACAACGCCCTTCAGCCGTTACTTATTCACAATACAGCACAGCCTCTCGTACCTTATTGCTTACTTACAGAATGCTCTTTACATTATGTAGGATGATATTATGTAAATCACAAACAATGACTTTAAAGATCACCTTCTTTCTGATCCCATTTTTTAAAAGTTAGTGTGTAATGTTGCTATAATAGCATAAATACCTGTAAATGTTAAAGCTCAAAGTTCACTGGCGATATATTTTCTTTAACAGAATTCGCCTTTCAAAAACTACAGCGAATATCCGGTTTGGATTACAGGCCTCTACTTCCTGCTTTAATGACGTCACTAGAACGTTTTTTGACTAAAATCCGCCCACAGGAATACATCAGTCGGCAGCTAAGCTAACGGCAAGCTAATTGCTATCGAATCACAACACACTAAACAAACTACACAATCAGAACTCGATACGTATTTCTTAAGGAGAGACTTCATAGAACAAGGAAGACATCAGCTTGTTCTGAGGACAGTAAAAACAGCGCTATACAGATAAGTCAATTGTGTGAAAAATGCCACGTTTTTTACACGTGAAATATGAACACATGTTATATTGCGCACTGTAAACACATTCAAAGCTTCAAAAACACAGGAAAAATGGGACCTTTAACTGGGTTTTCACAGGCAGGGTTTTCACAGGAACTTTCTTAAATGCTTTTCTAACAGACTATAGACAAGATAGTGAGAGGAAACAATTAAGAAACGCTGCTGTTTGTGTTTCTAACTTCCTGAGCCCCGGGAACAATTCAACATTCCTTTTCCCTTCCTTGGCCTAAAAGCTTCTTAAATGCTTGTACAGACCATTAAATCCATTCACAGTCAAACAGAACACATCACCATCTACAAACAACAGTAGCATTCTTGCTCTCATAAACAAGCCAAGTACAACCGACCCCACTTCAACCTACACGCTCTCAGTCTCCATTGAAACACATGTTGATTTTCATAGACTCAGAAAAGTGCAAGGGCTCACGGCTATTGAATATAAATGTGTCTTTGAAACACACTACACAGTCAGCCGATGCTCAGGCTGATCAGGATTTTTACCCTTTGAGCTAAACTTTGCCCTACTGAACTTCTCTGCTCCTTGTGTATGCTGACCCTAAGGCCAATGAATGGGATGGTCAATGTGTTTACATATACAGCAAGCATTGTTGATTCACTGGGTGTAGTGTAGTGTATAGTTGGCGAGAGGTCTTTAAACAACATGCATGCTTACAAATATGTCTAATATGAGTGCAGGTCATTTTCTTTTTATATACACCATAGCCTGGTCATTGCTCAGTGCTCTGGAAAACAGAGATGTCCTCTCCACCCATCCATGTCATTTCTGCATGCTCACTTCAAAAGCAGTCACACATGAATCACATCAGGATCAACAGGATAAAAAGTGTCTGTTTTTCGTGTCAGACACACAAATGATTGCCTCTAATTCATCCTTTACTTCCCTTTTCTTTATCAACTGAATCTGATACATGACATAACACAAACATACAGTATGAAAGAAAACAGGAACAAAGGATGTGGTGACTGGCTGTAATGACATAAACACTGGATCATGATTCATGACAGGATACTATTATGACCTTGAATAAGATGCTAAAGTATGGTGATAATAAAGATCTTATGAAACAGTTTGAGGAGAACACTTTTCTATAGGGATGAACCAATATGGACATATACTCTAAAAATGGGGTACTGGGTTTGTCCCTTTTTGACCCGATGCTGAGTTAAACACAAAAGATTTTTTGAAAAATGATGGTAAAAACACACTTAATCCATTGAGTTCCATAGTATTTGTGTTTCCTACTATAGAAGTCAATGGGTACCGCAAACTGACCGGTTATAATAATTTATCAAAATGTCTTCACTGAAAAAAAGTATTAATTCAATTTACTCATTTTTTTTAAGGTAAGTGGTTGCAATCAATTTATTTAAGCTACAATTAAACAAAAAAATAGAAAAAAGAAAAAATTTAAAATGTAAAAACTTTTGTTTAAATGTAGCTTAAAAAAATTGATTGCAACCACTTACCTTAAAAAAAGTGAGTAAATTGAATTAAATTTTTTTCAGTGTTCTTCTGATAGAATACAGGTTAGAACAACACAAAAATGAGTAAATTATGGCAAAATGTCCCTTTAACATATTTTTAAAAAACCTCGCAAATGACGAGTTTTTCCGTCAATCCGTATTTCCGCTATTATCTACCAGGTGGCGGATACTTATAAAACCCAACTTATAAAACCCGGAAGCGACCTCTTATGCTGCGTTCAACCAGCCGCGGTAGAGGCCTCAAGCGCGAGTGATTTCAATGTTAAGTCAATGTAAAGGGCGATTTATAGTCGTGCGTAAGTTCTACCCTGTAGCTACGGCGTAGGCTATCCGTAGCCTGTGCGTAGCCTGACGTGCATCTCACAAAAATTTTAACAGCGCGTCAGTTCTACGCGGACCGCAAGCGCTGTGATTGGTCCACCAGAACCCCTCCCGTCAGGTAAAAAACTGCGTTATAGGTATTTCCGTTTGCGACGGTGAAAACGAAGATGAGCCAAGTTGAGGAGTGATTTAACTCAAACTACAACAAAAGTCGCTGTTTATTTACTTCTATCATTGCTGGTCTTCTCAAATCATACACAACAAGTTGCTGTTTCTTCTTCATTTGTGGGTTAACTTGCCAAGCTTCTGTGACGGCCGCGCTGCTACTGTGGTTACTCGCGTGGATACTGCCTAGCAGCAGTTTGCGGGTGTGTTTGCACGTCGACGCGGAGGACGACGCAAAAGTATAAATGAAAACCGACGCGGAACCTACGCCGTCGCGGCTACGCCGTAATACCTACGCACGGCTATAACGAGCCCTTAAAGACGCGTTGACGTGCGTCTAGAGGTGTCGCAGCGCAGATGAGGCATTTAGCGCAGTAGACGCGATTCTGCCTTATTCGCTCGTCTAGTTCGCGCAAATGGTGTAAATTGAGCGTTGCTGCGGGACACGCGCAAGTTGAAAATTTTGAACTTTCGCGGAAAAACGTGCTGCGTTAACCAATCAGGAGCTTGCTTTAGTAGTGACGTGATTACAGAAAGCAAGCGGAGTCGCAGAAGCCCATGACGCGAATTTCCGCGAGAATATGTCGATGACTAGAATTGCACGCGTGTGTGAACCCCCGGTTAGGACAAACAGTAAGAACTCTGTGTATGTTTTGAGGATCGCTCTGAATCTGATCTCTATCAAAAGTCCTTTACAAAAATGTAATTATCTCAGCTTTTTGCTCAAAATGGGATTTTTTTTAAAAAACCTACCCATATTGGAGAGCTGATAAAAAGAGAACAAATTAAGGTTGGATAAACATTTTTTTTTTTTAAATCAGAGGGTCTGTTCTTTCATTTGATATATTGTATGTTTATATATTTAAAGAAGAACATTTTCTGGAAGGCCTTAAAATCATAAAAATGCTGGCGCTGGCTGGCAACTTTTTAAAAACGCTGGCGGGGAAAGAGTTAATAAAAACACAAAGTAAAAATAAACAGTTACTGCACCTTTAAAGGAACATATAGTAAGTTGGTATCAATCCATATGAGTGCTAGAAACATCATATTGTGTGTTTCCTCAACATGTGCTGGCCATTAAATGCATCATGAATAGGAAAAAAAATTCTGTTGTATCAAAAAAAATAAAAGGGAAAATAGGCAGGTTTCCCACTAAAATAATAAATCTGTAGGGCTTCCATGTTGAACAATGCTGCTAGTGTTGTACCAAAACTGTGTAACTATGTGGTTTTTGCTTTGTATATTATTCACGTCAATACGACGATAGGTCAGACTCTTAAACAGACGTCCCCGGGGGACATAATGTGGATGAGATTATAATCATGCAACTCGATGCTCGCCCAAGATTGTGGTTACAGTGCAATGCGTATATAAGTGTAATGGAAATAATCACAGATTGCTGTGCTGTAATTAGACATCAGGTTAGATCCAGGATGATTAGGTTCTGGGTGAGAGAAGAGATCTCGCTATTGGATTCATAGAACTCTGATGATATGGAATTAGTCTGTAATGGAGCTCATAACAGATGCACTAATTGTCCCCTTGTTGAACAGAAATGTCAGAGGGACTCTCATAAAAGCAGCAAACATCAATTAGTGAACTTGTAACTGTCTTGGAGATGGTAGATAGAGCTATAAAATGAAAGAAGGGTAATAAAGTGGGTGTGTAAGAGCTGAGAGAGAACAGAATTGGAAGGCATATATGAACAACCACAAAGTCTTTAAAAGCAGATAAAAATAGCGAGAGAAAACCTTCTAGCCATTTTTGTTAAAGCCTCATGGACCTCATTTATAAAATGCTGCATAGAAAACGTCCTAACTGTGGGTTCACACCAGAGATTTGCGCGAGTAGATTACATACAAAGTCAATGCAAAGACGCGATCAGACGCGTCATCTCGGGCGATGCGAATGGCGCGATATGGGGCGCGAAAACATGCGTTAAGTAAGGGATAATGTAGAGGCAGCCGGTAGTTATTGGGAAATAAGCCCCGACAGTGTGATCAGGACCCGACGCGAAGCGGAGGGTCTTGTATCACACTGAAGGGGCTTATTTCCCAATAACTACCGGCTGCCTCTACATTATCCCGCTTATTACACGGCTACTTGCCACATAAGAAAAAAAACTGGACATGAATATGAATTTGAAACATTTTATTGGCATATTTGTTTTAAATTAACACTTTTATCCTTCCGCGAAACTTTGCACAGATGCATAAAATGATCGTAATACCTTATTAAGATCCTCTGCTTCATACTTGTCTCCATTTTTTCTCTTTTAGCCAGTCTTTGAGAAGTTTTAATGCCCATTCTGTATTTTTTTGTGTTGGCTTCGTAGCTGTCATGCTCTATTTTGTCAAGTTCAGTCTCAGTAAGCTGTGTCTTGTGTAAGTGTCTTGTCGTGGTTGTCGAGTGTTTGTCACAAGATGGCGCCAAACAGACAGTCTTTATTGATCTTTATTGGCGCGGAGCGATTTTACTCGTGCAAGTAGTCCGGCTATGCGTTATTATTTTGGAGCGGTTATTATTTAAAAAGAACGAACCTGCAAATGTCTCAACTGACCAATCAGAATCAAGCATTCCAGAGAGCCGTGTAATAAACATGCGCTATCCACCTCAAACGCGTCTTCGCCCAAGTTGAAAATAATAAACTCGAGCGAAAAATTCGCATTACACAAAGTTAAATCTCGCGAGTAATTTAGAGCGGGTAACGTAATGGCCCGCGTTTAGTGTGTACGTAGCATAAGTTTGATTTTACGATCATTTCTTAAAAGCGCGCACGTGTGATTCATAAAACGAAAGTGCGCACAGAAAACATGCGTATAGATGTGTAATCTATAAATGTATCTATTAATTCAATAATAACTAATAATTAAATTATTAAAAATCTCTGCATTTAAACAATGTCTAATTAATGCTACGCACTTTTCCGTGTTATTAGTTTGAATAAATATGGACTTTGCCATGGATTCTTGCATTTCACACTTTACGATAAAATCTGTGCGTACTCACGCTTTATAAATAAGGCTCAATGTTGTGTTGAATTCGACTTGTCTTATGTTTGGGTTTGCAAAAATGATGTATGTGTAAAAAACATAATTTCAAAATGAACATTTTATTGTACACCTTAAATTATATTTCTATCCTAATCAAAATGAAGTAGAATTATTCCAGAATATGAGAAAATGAGATAAGACAACAGTTAATATCTTGCATTAATATCCAAGCCCAGGGCAGTGATATCTTTAACACGGATGTAAGGACATACTTACACTGGTCACTTTGCGATAGATCTGCGCGGCGTTTTGGCACTCCGAGTATGGATACTCTGACGTTGTCATCTCCAAGATGCACATGCCAAAGGCATAAACATCCACAGCCTCATCATACTTTCCCTCATACATCTCAGGAGCCATAAACTCTGGGGTCCCTGTGAGGAAACAAAATAAATGCCAAGTTAGTAGCCATTTGGCAGACACAAATATTATGGAGAGCAAATGGAAACAACTTTGCTCCTGAGGAAACGCACCCTAGTAATCTCAGGGGGGCTTCACACTTTTGGTGCATATTCAAGTCTTTTGAGTTCGGTTCGGTACGTTTGGAAGATGTGCACACTTTTTCTGAGTTCAGGTGCGCACCAGCGAACCGTACTCGACTCTGCCTACTTGGTTCGGTTGCCTGGTCTGAACCTCCTGGTCCGATTGCTCCCCTCTGATCATTACTGCTGACCCCGTGAACTTCGGTGGACAGCCTGCTTTCTTTGGTACAATTTAAGTACTTTTGCACCAGCCAGAGGCAATTGGATGTTTGTCATTTATTCTTTGAGAGATTCAAATAAAGAACAAAGTAAAGCACAAACAACTCTGCCCATTTTGGCACCATTTTGTCCGTTGCCTAGCAACATCGGTACATGGCTGCAGCCTGATGATGCAAGAATGCTATGGTTCAGACCCAAACAATCTACAGTAAGTGAACAGAGACCAGTGGGGGAAGGTGGAGGAGTGAGCAATCAAACGCAGGTTTGGACCAGGCAATCGAACCAAGTATGAAAGCACCCTCATGAGTTTCTCAGATTTGCACAAATGTCAACCATCAAAGATTTCACTCCTGCAATTTTTATCTGTGCTACTGTATGTGGTAGAGCATTGCATTAGCAGATCAAATTGTCGTGGGTTCGAATACAGGGATCACATATTCTGCCAAATGCAAGTCTGGTAATCTACACTCACCTAAAGGATTATTAGGAACACCATACTTATACTGTGTTTGACCCCCTTTCGCCTTTAGAACTGCCTAAATTCTACGTGGCATTGATTCAACAAGGTGCTGAAATCATTCTTTAGAAATGTTGGCCCATATTGATAGGTTAGCATCTTGCAGTTGATGGAGATTTGTGGGATGCCCATCTAGGGCAAGAAGCTCCCGTTCCACCACATCCCAAAGATGCTCTATTGGGTTAAGATCTGGTGACTGTGGGGGCCATTTTAGTACAGTGAAATCATTGTCATGTTCAAGAAACCAATTTGAAATGATTCGAGCTTTGTTACATGGTGCATTATCCTGCTGGAAGTAGCCATCAGAGGATGGGTACATGGTGGTCATAAAGAGATGGATAGAAACAATGCTCAGGTAGGCCGTGGCATTTAAACAATGCCCAATTGGCACTACGGGGCCTAAAGTGTGGCAAGAAAACACCCCACACCATTACACCACCACCAGCCTGCACAGTGGTAACAAGGCATGATGGATCCATGTTCTCATTCTGTTTACACCAAATACTGACTCTGCCATCTGAATGTCTCAACAGAAATCGAGACTCATCAGACCAGGCAACATCTTTCCAGTCTTCAACTGTCCAATTTTGGTGAGCTCGTGCAAATTGTAGCCTCTTATTCCTATTTGTAGTGGAGATGAGTGGTACCCGGTGAAGTCTTCTGCTGTTGTAGCCCATTCGCCTCAAGGTTGTGCATGTTGTGGCTTCACAAATGCTTTGCTGCATACCTCGGTTCAGTCAAAGTTGCTCTTCTATCAGCTTGAATCAGTCGGCCCATTCTCCTTTGACCTCTAGCATCAACAAGGCATTTTTGCCCACAGGACTGCCGCAAACTGGATGTTTTTCCCTTTTCCCATTTTTTGTAAACCCTAGAAATGGTTATGCTTGAAAATCCCAGTAACTGAGCAGATTGTGAAATACTCAGACCAACCCGTCTGGCACCAACAACCATGCCAAGCTCAAAATTGCTTAAATCACCTTTCTTTGCCATTCTGACATTCAGTTTGGAGTTCAGGCGATTGTCTTGACCAGGACCACACCCCTAAATGCATTGAAGCACATTGAAGGTGTTCCTAATAATCCTTTAGGTGAGTGTATATTCACACGCTCAAATGGAAACTCTGAAAAAGCTCAAATAAAGTAGAAAATAAAGTCTCCTAAACTATAAAAGAGCAACCTGCTTCACACAAGGTGACAAACAAGATCTAACAAGTGGCCAGTTATTAAATGAGCAGTCATACAGCATTTTAAAGGCTGCTTTCAAGGCTAAAGGTTTGAAAACATTTCAGATAATAAATTCCTTTGTAAACTGCCTTTAAGTCAGACATGAGCTTTGTTGGGTACAGTAAGTAGATGTGTTACTGTTGTGTCAGGTCACACGTTACTTATTCATGTCAGTGAACCTAATCCTAGGTTTAAGCAGGTCAGATTTTAAGATGGGTTGACCCAACAGTAAGCAAACATGATATCTTAAGTAAATACACCCTGTTCACAGGTGAGGAGAGAAATCTGTGTCAAGCACGTGTTGTGGCATAAATACAGTTTGAAATGTAAATCTGATTGTAGAGGTTTTAACACACCAATGACACTTTTGGCAAACGAGGCACTCTTGAGCGTGGCCAGACCCAAATCACCGATCTTAACAGATCCGGTGGGACCCGTGATGAAGATGTTGTCACACTTGAGGTCTCTGTGGATTATGGGAGGTGTTCGTGTGTGCAGAAAGTGAAGACCCTTGAGGATCTGATGACTCCAGCGCTGCAACAGCTTTAACTTCATCTCTTTGAACCTCTTTAGGTACCTACAAGCAAATACAAACACAAAACTTATTGATGAGCTTTTTGCACTGATGTCCGTAATGACCATACACAAGCCCATGAGAGAAGCGAACTTACGTCTTTAGGGTCCCTGAGGTCATGAGCTCTGTTACCAGGATGATGCATTTCTGGCCTTTCATTGTAGATTTCCAGGAGTCATAGAAACGGACGATGTTTGGATGCTGAAGACACTTCAGCATGTCCACCTCTTCACTGAAACGCTGTCGCTCCACTTTTGTCAGCCGTCGGGTCTGCGAAAGAAAAACGTATGGGTTAGTTCTTCATGCTTGTGCATGACTGGGCATATGGTGAGCTCTGTACACTTTGTGTATGAGCATTTAAAAAAAAATTATAACTAAGTTTTCTATGGGAAAAAATATTAAATATTCTTAAATTTTATTATTACGTTGAAATGTTTTTTCTGAGGAGGACATTTGCTGAATTAACATCTTTTTAGTAGTGCTGGGCAAAGATTAATCGCGATTAATCACATGCAAAATAAAAGTGATTTTTTTGCATAATATATGAGTGTGTGCTGTGTGTTATTATTATTTATATATAAATACACACACATTCATTCATGTATGTATTTAATAAACATTTACATGTGTATATATATATATATATATATATATATATATATATATATATATATATATATATATATATATATATATATATATATATATATATATATATATATATATATATATATATATATATATTTATTTATTTATTTATTTATATTTTTATATATTTTATATGATATATAAATGTAAAAAATTCTGAAATGAATATATGTATGTGTGTGTGTGGTAAATATACATAATAAGTACACACAGCAGACTGCACATACACATATATTATGCAAAAGAAATCACTTTTATTTTGTATGCGATTAATCGCGATTAATCTTTGCCCAGCACTACTTTTTAGTCCTGAAACACTTGGCTTATTTCGAGAGTTAAGGATTATCAACTATTTTACAAACCCATGATATTCCTCTAATTTTGGAGGTAGGTTATTGGTAATGGTTTTGGGATTTTATGATTGCTTTGTGATAGGAAAGTTGTTCCTTAAAGAATTAGTCCATTTTCTTAATAGAAAAATCCAGATAATTTGCTCACCACCATGTCATCCAAAGTGTTGATGTCTTTCTTTGTTCAGTCGAGAAGAGGTTGTGTTTTTTTTGAGGAAAACATTTTTCTAATTTTAATGGACTTTAATAGAGCCCAACACTTAACAGTTAACTTAACACTTGTCGGTTTTTTTCTGCGGAGTTTCAAAGGACCACAAACGATCCCAAACGAGGCATAAGGATCTTATCTAGCAAAACGATTGTCATTTTTGACAAGAAAAATAACAAATATACACTGTTGAAGCACAACTTCTCGTCATGTAGATCCGGTCGTGATGCGCCAGCTGACCCCACGCAATACGTCATGACGTCAAGAGGTCACAGAGGACGAACGCGAAACTCCGCCCCAGTGTTTACAAGCGTCTTGAAAGAGGACCGTTCCTACATTGTTGTATGTCAACTGATACTAATTAATGTCTTTGTGTCAGAGTATTGTTTACAATGGTCCGCAAATGTGCATTTTATATATGTAACACGTGACCTCCCTACGTCACTACGAATTTACGTTAGGTCGCGCTGGACCGGACCTAAACGAAAAGTTGTGGTTTAAAAGTACATATTTTTTATTTTTCTTGTCAAAACTGACAATCCTTTCACTAGATAAGACCCTTGTGCCTCGTTTGGGATTGTTTGTGGTCCTTTGAGACTCCGTTGAAAAAAACTTTTAAGTGTTAGGTTAAGTATTAAATGTTGGGCTCTATTAAAGTCCAATAAAATGAGAAAAATCCTGCAATGTTTTCCTCAAAAAACATAATTTCTTCTCGACTGAACAAAGACAGACATCAACATTTCGGATGACATGGTGGTGAGTAAATTATCTGGATTTTTCTTTTAAGAAAACCAACTACGGCTGTTATGGTTTATGGTTTAGGTATGAGAGCATATCCAACTATACTAGTAAAAAGAAAATCTGGTAGGTTAAAAAGCACGTGAAATTATCCATATACATATTTTCACCTAATAAATAGGTTAGTGTGCCAATAAAAAACTAAATTGACACTTCCACCTTGACACAAGACCAAAGGTGTTTGTTGCAACACCCTGAATGTCAGTGATAAGACACTGTGTGCTTTCTCATTGTACAAACAAAACATCCACTGGGACTTATCTAAGTTAGTAATCCATACTAACACACCCAAAATCTCACACATTAAGAACAGCGACACCGAACAACTACAGAAAATGTAGTTTTAAATAACGAATTAAAGGCTTTAAAGTGAATCATGTTAGCAGCTATTATGTATTTTCAAAGCATTAGATGTACAGGAGAAGGCAAAATGTGCTAAATCCTCAGGCTGGCACCCAATTTTTGTTAAAAATAAATAAATCTCATACGCAAATGGAAAAACTAACAGTCTAACACTTCTTTTTGCATTGCTTTGATTTGCTGCTTTGAGGCTTTGAAGGCTAAACCGCACACTTTTCAGCCAACGGATGAGAAAGTTGACAGAATTTGTTGGTCAAAACACATATGCCACCCTTGAATTTGTTTGCATTTCCACACCTGGCCCATACACAGCCCGATGTGCTCAATGCATGACATTATGCCAAAGCCAGATGGTGCCAACAAACCCAAGGCCTCTTTTGGCCCCTGAGACAGGTGACAGGTCAACCAGACCGGTGACTGCATCATACTCAGGGTTGTAACAGCTTTTACATAAAAATACACAACATATAACAGAGAACTGACCGTCCAGAATGAGATCATGTGTGAATTATGTGTAAACTAAAACGGCAACAATTTTAAAGTGGTCACTGACATACAAAAGTTTGAGTTCAGTTCAAATGGTTTTTAAAAAGTAAGTCACCAATTATTTCTTGTTTTTTCTTCAACACACAAAATGCAGAATGAGACTTTTGTGTAACAGTGTTTTGCCAGTATACATAAAGAATGATCAAAAACTGTTGAAACCAGATGATTAGAGCAATGCAATTTGCATACTGTACATTTTCTAGCTCTGTACTCTCCAAGTATTAATGAATATCTTTTTTCATTTCCCCAAAGTTTACAGAAAAATCAATAAGTCAACATTTATGAAAGAGCAACCATGAATGTGATGCATTGACAGCTGGTAATGTAACTCGGGCATTTGAAGGAGATTTTGACAGGTTTGGATGAACCTGGCAGAAGTGGAGAATGACGAGAGTGTGAAAGTGTTGAGAGTACTGTAGCCAGAGTAATACTAGTAGTACTAGAGAATCCAGTGTCATATGTGTAATCCAGAGCTGTTATGGAATGCTGTTGAGGAATGCTGTCGCGTCGGATGACGCTGTTTCAGAGTCCTGGACAAATGCCTGGGTGAAAAGTCACTCTCTCTGCTCACTTGCTTATTCTGCTCACCCACAACTTCCCCTTACACCCTTAAAAACAAAGGTGCTGCACGATGTCACAGAAGAAACATTGCTGGCTGGATGGTTTTATACATGATTATCAGTCATGTGACCTTTTACGTCATCAGCTCTTTTTTTCAGATTACTGCCGCCATCTTGAGTACCTACCGAGTACCAGTAGGCTACTGACAAGCATTGGCTAGCTTGCTACGATTTACGGATTTCTTATCTTTTACCGTCTATGATTCTTAAGGATACAGAAAATGGCTACGAAAGACAACATTTCGCACCTGGACTGTCTAAAAAAAAACGCTACTTCAAAAAATGTATCTTGGTTAGGATGTGATGCCTAGTCGATCCCTTATGGGTTCTTTCAGCCGCTGTCCGCTGCTACCGAACTACCACTATTTTTACAACACTAATGCTGCGTTTACACCAACCGCGTTTCAGGCGTCAAAATCGCGTCTACCGCGCCTAGTTTGACGCTTGAACAGTTTGAATGCATTCACGCGTTAAGAGCGAAGTAGAGGCGCGGAAAAAGCAAACATTTGACGCGAGTCAGAGGCAAAATCCGCTTCTTGTGGTGGAGGGGCAATTGCTATGCGGTTGTCTGTTTGCAAGATGACTGATGTTGATTGTGCATTTATTTGAGAGTTACCAGTTTGTAATTTAGTCACATTACTATAGGGGGAAAATAAATGGCGGGGGTCGATAAACGTCACGTGACTCAAAAGTGAAATGTGTATTTACAACTGACCAGGTTGCCCAATGTCCTCACTGACACTCTTTCAAGCGAGGTCCTTTTTATTCCTGTCTTTATAGAAATAAGAACTTGTGTCGTATAGCTCCAGGTGACTGCTCACGGACAATATCAAGTTTTCATGCTGAATGAGTGACTTCGGGCGGGGCTGACGCCACAGCAGCAAGCAGGCTCCAGATTGGTTAACGCGGAGTGAAATTCCGCCAAAGTTCAAATTTTTCAACTCGGGCGTCAGCCACAAATTCGCGTCAAATGCAAAATGCACAAAAAGCACCATTCGGGCGTACCGCGCCAGGCACTCAATTCGCACCATTCGTGCGTACCTCGCCAGACGCTTAATTCGCACCTTTCACGCGAATGAGGCGGAATCGCGTCTTCCGTGCCACGCCAAACGCCTCATTCGCGTCGCGAGACCTCCAGGTGCGCATCAACGCATCTTCACATTGACTTAACATTGAAATCACTCGCGCTTCACACCTCTACCACGGCTGGTGTAAACGCAGCATGAGGCAGCACGACACAACATGAAACTTTGCTAGAAGTATCACTTGGATATCTACACATGAACGCGAGCATTGAGAACAGCTTAGGATTGGAACTACGCTTTAGGAGCTATCCATCTTTAATCTCCTCCCTCCTTATGTCGCATTCGGAGATCGATTCATCTTGACTGGCAAGATGGCGGCGAGCGGACACAAAAAAGACAAAGTCAGTTGTTCAAAACCTTATTTTTAGTAAACTCTGTGTTCACAAACAATGTTCTCAATGCTCGAGTTCATGTGTAGAGACTCAGGTGATACTTCGAGCAAAGTATCATGTTGTGTCGAGCCTTCTTAGTGTTGTAAAAATAGCGTTTTGATGCTCACAACATATTTAAGGGGTAGCTTCTAGTTCTTTTGCGACCACTTCAGGTACTCAAAATGGCGGAAGACAAGGGCTGTTTCTCAATATGCATTCTTCAGTGATCTTGTGTTCTCGTGATCTTGCTCTACGTCATCATTAAGAGTCGAAGTTAATTCCAATTTTCAAGAACGCAAGTACAGAGGACGCATGAAAATACCCGGATGTGTTCTTGATATCGAGGATGCATCGAGTACAGACTTGCGCGCTGAAATCGCTTCACGCCCCAGAAGTCATTGCGGCAAAACAATGGCGGGGGTCAGGTGACCAACAGGAAGATTGCACACATCTCAATTCTTATAAGTGTGTTCTGTGTTCTCGTAACACAGTCTCACCCCATGTCGTCAATATTTGACGACACTTGACCATTCGTCAATATGTGATGCGGAGGGTATACCTTTCGCGTCATTTTTTGACGAACTGGGGACTTCAATACTATTACGTCCGTTGCATTCTCTTCTCCTATTTTCTTACCATTTTCGCGTCGGTTTAGGGTTAGATTACGCAAAATTAAACAGTGTACGCGAAATTAAACAGGTGTCACCTGGCGTTGGGGTTAGAAACAGTTGTCACCTGGCGTTGGGGTTAGAGTTAGGTTTGGGTAGGGATGTCATTATGTAAATCTAACCCTAAACCGACGCGAAAATGGTAAGAAAATAGGAGAAGAGAATGCAACGGACGTAATAGTATTGAAGTCCCCAGTTCGTCAAAAAATTACGCGAAAGGTATACCCTCCGCGTCACATATTGACGAATGGTCAAGTGTCGTCAAATATTGACGACATGGGGTGAGACTGGGTTGGTTCTCGCGACCTTCTGAGGTCGTATGGTAAGTTCGATCTACACGAGGACGCAAGTCCTGATATTCATGAATAAACAACCTTTAACATTCCAAGAACTTATCTGTGTTAAAAAAGGATGTTTTTAGTAGTAAAAACTATAAAAAGGTAAGAAAGATATAGTTTTCTTTTGGGGAACCAAAAATGGTTCTTCTATAGCATTTTGTAGCACCTTTTTTATGAGCGTGGAGCCTTTATCAGTGACCAAACACTGGACACAAGGGAACAGCTCCTGCAGAAAGACTTCCTATTATCAGCTGCATCTAACTAAATAAGTAGCTAATCATATATTAAAAATGCTGACAGTCACAAAACAGTAGCAGAAAGTAAATGCAATTCACACGGATGTGCTTTCATGGAAAAAATCCTCTCATCACCTTCAAAACACTACATTGTCTGTCTGGATGAGGAATCCGTCAGACTGAATTGGTGGTCTTATTAGGATGGAGTGGTTAAATCTGTTTTCTCTCACAGTAAAAACTCTCAGACATGAGCTCAATATTGGTGGATGGTGTACTACCTCATACTGTAGCTATAAAGTAACTGCCAATTTACCATTTACCACTAAGCTGAGTGTTAATGGGGGGCCACTCAGAAACACATTCACAACTGTTGTCTTCAGTTTCATTTTGTTTGGACAGGAGAGAACTGAGCCTTTTACTATAAGCATCTATAGTATCTGTTTAAGAGGCTATGAAATGAGAAATTAATGCTTTGAGGGAACATTTTCAATTCTGGGCTTAGATGCCAGAACTACATAACAGTGAGAGAAGTTTTCCTCAAAAAAAAAAAAAAACAGTGACCAACTGTAATTTTAAAGTCTGAAAGCTAGGCAAAGCTCGGAAGATCGTCTCCGATTATGAACACGATTTTGCCTAGCTTCTTGGTGACCTATGGCTCTGTGTAGTAAATGCCGCTCCATCTGAAAGTAGGTGATGGCAATTTACTACTAATCACCAAATCGGCTTTACTGATGAGACATGCATGAGAATCGCAGGCGATTTTTTGCCCAGCTCTACTAATAGTACGTATTGAAATCATGTTGGAAAAGTACCAACATGAATGCATATTCTTTCCTTCTGTTGGAGTGCAGATCGAAAGCGTATGCAGACACTGGGACATAGTAACACAAAACGAAAGTGACGACTGTTGCCTGGACAATGCTGTGATCCTTAATTCTTTCCCTGCCATTGATGAGTTAACTCATCAATTAAGAGAAAACGCTTCCCTGCCAATGACAA
The DNA here is from genome assembly GCF_027580225.2 of Misgurnus anguillicaudatus. NCBI lineage: Eukaryota > Metazoa > Chordata > Actinopteri > Cypriniformes > Cobitidae > Misgurnus > Misgurnus anguillicaudatus. The sequence continues at coordinate 33,211,609 of NC_073355.2, read as the reverse complement.
GATTTTCTGCCAATCCGCAATACCGTTATTATTCGCTCTTGCGCAACTTATAAAACTCGGAAGTATTGCCCTAGGCCAAACAGCTGTATGTCTGTGTATGTTTTGAAAATCAATCTGAATCTGATATCTATCAAAGGTCCTTCACAAAAACGCAATTATCTCAGCTTTTTGCTCAAAATTTTATATTTTTGAAGAAACCTACCCATATTTGAGAGGTGATAAAAAGACAATAAATGGATGAAGCGATTTTTTTTGTTTGAAAGCAGGTGGCCCGTTCTTTGATTTGATATATTGTATTTTTTTTGGGGGGGGGGGCATTTTGCTATTTGATAGTAACTGAGAGACGACAGAAAAGTACAGGGTGGAGAGAGGGGTATGGGATCGGCAAAGGACCTCGAGCCGGGATTCGAACTCGGCTGCGGAAGTGCATCTGCACCATATGTCGGAGTACTGTTCACTACACCATCGGCTCCGACATATAGTATGTTTATATATTAAAAGAAGAACACATGAAAATTACTTGCGCTGGCTGGCAACTTAAAAAAAAAGCTGGCGGGGAAAGAGTTAAGAACTTTAAACATCAGATACAACTTATCTTTGCATTCAAGCATTTTTTCATTCATTATTTGTCATGTAATGTTTAATTTATTGATTTAGTGACGCAATATTTATTTAATTTGTTCTGGGTAGCGCAACTAAACTCCGCACTCTTGCGGTGAGTTGTGGGTAATATCAGTCGTTTGAATGTCCATGGTTCTACAATTCGAATCTTCAGCTTAAACAATATACCATCTGGGAACTTTTTGAATAGGCATTTAAACATATTATGATTTGGGACATACCAATTCTAATTACTATGCAGATTGGGACAGGGCAAGTCTTGAGATACAAGAGAAACACTGGCAATGGTGAAGGGAGACCTACAACTCCCTGCATCAATCAATTATACATAAAATGGTCAAAAATGGTCCCTAGCTGTCACTAACCTGGTGCTCTTTCCAAACGTACACCTTTATGTATACATGCCTGTTAGCCAAACTTTTTATCAAGCTTCCATAAAAACCTAAAGACATACGCAACACAAGGCCTATGCAACCAGTAAAGATCTGAAAGCAAACCATACATTGCTTTGTTTTGTACTTTACTGCACTGTGGCAAAAAAAAACACTAAATGGAAAACAAAGAGATATGTTAACCATGTACTGGACGATGGCTTGGAAAAGCATAACCTGTAACAGTGATGGGAAGTTTCTGAGAGTGGCTGTGACGTCAAACTGGACATGTAATCTATTCCAGACATGGAAACAGCACACGAGTGTAGTGTGCACTTACAGCGCAGATCATAAACATGTAGTGTGCACTTATAGCTCAGCTCATAAACCGACGATAAATGGAGGATGTGATATATTAGTGTTTAAGTGTGTGTCTGTGTGGGATACAAATATCTGCTCTTTATCAGGAACCTGCAGTCTCTGCTCCAAGACATGGTCATATTTAAGAGCTGCAACACAATATAATATTTAAGTGATTATTTCATAGAAAAACTTTAAAGAGCAATAACTACTACAAGCAAATACAAATTTAGCTTAGTGAAAAAGATAAGCATTGTCAAAGCTCCAAGAAAAGATATTATTTATTAGAAACTTGAGAGAATGAGAATTTAGAAAAAGAGGAAAAAATTTAATCCTACTAGGAGTTGCAGACAAGGACATGTACAGGAATTTGAACATAAGCAGATGCGGTCATTGTTGGACCAGCGGCATTTACTCACAGATATTCTGAGACTTTAAGGGCATCGTGGATCAGAGGCGTAGCCAGAATTTCATTTTTGGGGGGTCCTATCCTAAAATGAGGGGGCAACTCATATATATATGAGTCGCAGATGTGTTATGAAAAGATAATCATTCAATTTTGGCCGTATTTGGGTGCACATATTATCTGTCACATATAACAGCTTCCTCCCAATATATTAATATACAGCATATTATGATAATGCTATGCAACTAATGTGTGAAGTAGTAGCTTTCAATAAATACTTTTAAAATGCGTTAATAAATCCAACAACCCCTGTGACGGGGCTACACATCGATAAGAGGTTTCTATGTAAATAGAAACCATTGCCTCTTTGTTTCTACATTTAAAAGACAAAGCTGGCAATTCTGGTTATACTTTCGTTCTTATAATAATTTCTTTATTTTATTTTATTTATAAATCACTCAGGGTTATCTGATTTAACTATTTGGCTTGTGTTTTGTTTCCGTGCACTTCAGGCATTTTGCACTGTTATGATTAAACAAATGTTTATGTTGCCTTACATTTTACCTTAAAAATGATATAAATGCATCGTCAGTTTTGTCTTCGTTCATAACTTGAAAGACAGTTTTGGTCACTTTATCAGAAAGTTGTTTCTGTGTGCTGCTTGTGAAAGAAAATAAAAGTTACCCATTTGTACCTGGCCCCCTCCCAACCCATGCACATACACATAGATGATTCGACTATCGGTCGACTCTAAGATTCGAAAATTCTGATTCGAATGTGAAGACACCCCTAATATATATATGTAGATGTAGATGCCACATTGTCACCGAAAATTAATTAACTCTCATGCGAAGATGACAGCGTAAGTTACGCACAACAACGCGTGACATGAGCTAATACAATTAAGTTTGAAAATAGCTGCATTTTAACGCGCAGCATTTTGATTGGTCAATCTATCAATCAGACTAAGAAATCAACAATTTCTTATTTTATTTTAAGCAACTGGAAATCTGAGGGGCCGGACATGTAAATGAGGGGGCCAAGGCCCACCCAGGCCCCCTCGTGGCTACGCCCCTGTCGTGGATTAAAAAACAGGCACACAAACATTTACTCAAATCTGTTTAGATGAAACGTTTAAAGAAACATTAATTTAAAGTTTAAATGTCACAGCTCAAATGCTCACAGGAAAGAAAAACTCTCAAAGCTCATAACAAAGAAAAATCTCAGTTAATATCTCCCTAAACAGAAATAAATGGAGAGCAAACTCAGACTTTGTTTTGCTTTCACACATTTGTCTCCTAAAAAAACACAAGCTTTGTACAGAAACAAACCTGAATTTTTTTTTAACTAAGCTTAAGAAATATTGCAAGCCAAATTAAAATCTATCCAAATGAGCTCAACATGTTATGATATGACTAATCGTAGAGAAGCCACCTCTATGTTAATAAATCTGTTCATTAATATCCAACAACGGTTACCATGTCCATACACATACTCATATTACATGGGTCATCAGACTTCACATAAACTTTGGGATGTGTATTCTTAGCTCACACTTTAGTAAACTCTGAATGCCACTGTTACCTAACTTGTGTTTGTAGCCCCTGCTGTTCTGAGATTAGATTTACTATCAGGAGTCAGGATATGAATATAACATTTATCTTAATGAACTAAATAATACTTCATGTCATGAGATTTATATTAGTTATTAAAATTGAGACAAACTGTCATCTAGTTTTCTGCTGTCACTGGTGTAGTACCTAATATGTAACATTTATGTACCTTCATATATGCACTCTTTAGGTGTAAAAGAAGTAGGGTGACAGCAATAGGGAGCATTTTTAACCATTTCTGACAGTCCGTAATGCATCTATAACAGATTCTTTAAAGATCATCATTCAACTCAAGTGTTTGGTTGTTGACTACATGCCACGGGTCTTGCAACAAGAACCTCGTCTGTGGTCTGAAACACAGTAGCTGCTAATAGGTGACAGGACCACAAATTTATGTCAAGGTTATGATGGACTACTGGAAACTTCTCTGGTTCCTCTCGGGTATCTGAGATGGTGGTTATGATCTCTCGGCAGACGTGGCTGCTTATGCTGCCAAGAACATCCAAAGATATCCATGGGAATCCATATATTTCTAAGGGCTCGTTCACATGGTCCACAGGTCAATGGGTTTAAGTGTGTTAAAGGAATATTACACTTTCATGATAATTTACTCACTCCTATGTCGTTGAAGATGTTTATGTCTTTATTTGTATAGTCAAGAAGAAATGGAAAATTTCAGGATTTTTCTCAATATAATAGACTTTATTAGACCTCAATAGCTTAAAATTGCCGTTTCAATGCAAAGGGCTCTAAACGATCCCTACCGAGGAATAAGGGTCTTATGTAGCAAAGCAATTGTCATTTTTGCAAAAAAAAAAAATCTACTTAAACCACAACTTCTGATCTTGAGTGTGACTTGCGTAATCATGTCAAAAGGTCATGCATAACGTATGTGAAGTGTAATATTCCTTTAATAACATGCCAAAACAATCCAGAGGTCACCCAAGCCTAAATAAGTTACACAACCAACATGATTTATGCAGCTGTTTTTTAACTGGATGTCCAAGTACATACTACAGGTATTTACTACAAGAGCAGCATCAATGAATACAAGCCGCCTCTGAATAGTGGATGCTTCTGTCATAATTTTAGGGTTTGAGGAAAAGAGAGAGATTACCCATGTGCTCCCCCCAAAAAAAATGTAATCCTAGTCTATAAAACCTCTCATATTCTCTCATATTTGGCAAAAATCTAAAAAACGATTAACCTTAAATGAACCTTATGCACCAATTACGTAACAACAATACTGCACATGCATTTGAGTGGCCCAAAACAGCAACACTGACTTAACCAATATTTCATATTTAGGGCACAACTATCTACCTGTTTGACCAATGACAGACAAGCATGTTATTGATTGAAATGGCACACTTCAGCCATAAATGTCAGTGTAACTTATATACAGATCTTTCCACTCCTCTTCAATGGCAAACTCCCATCACACTCTGGCATTAAATCTTTTGTTAGACAGGAATATTTAAGGAAGCCAGAAGAATGATAGATGATATCTGTATTACGTAAGAGGCAGGTCAAACTCACAAACCAAATACCTCACTGGACGCTTCCTCTTTCTCCAGGCTGTGTTACGGTTTGTAAGATTTATGGATTGCAAAAAAAAACCACACAAATAATCTCAGGCGGTCATAAACAACCGATCATAGAGTTCAACTTGACAAGGTGGCAATGAAGTGTGGAAATATCTGCTGATTTTTACAATGCTGGTGTGTTTGCCGAGCCTGAGAATCTTTCTTGACGCTATTAAACTGATAAAACAGATTCAATTCATGTCTGTGACATCAATCATTGGTCAGAAAACCACAAACAGAGACGAATTACAAGAGAAAAGACGACATGAAACATGAAACTCAATGAAATAAGAAATAAATACAAATACAAAAAATAGTAAATTAACGTGTGTTTGTATATTTTAATATTTGTATTAAAAACACTCAAATAAAACTTAATTTTGAAAAAAGAACACATACTAGATTATTAATGAATTAAATGTTTTTAACAGATACCTCTAACAGGAATAGCTGCGTGATGAAGTGAAACTAAAGGGTTATTAAACACAAACTGAAGCAGATGTTGTAGAATGTCTGGCGAATGATGATAGATAGTGCAAAGATTGTAAAAATTTCCCACTATTAATTTCATTATCTTAAAGGAATGTAACTACTGTAGCATGTAAATGCAACCTAGCTAGCAGGTTGCTCAAACAACAAAATCACCAGCTAACTTACACAAAATTTGCAAGAACTATAGACTAATACAATAACAGGCTTAAATAAACCTAAAACATAAGTCCACAGTTCTCACGGACACGCATTTTTATCAATTGGCTATCCTCCAGAAAGTAACGGGCTATTTCGACCATGTGGTGCGTGTGCACGCTCGCGGTGTGAAGCGCGTCCGCGCTATTTTTTCAAGATACACTTGACGGCCTTTTGTGCAGCTAAATTTTTTTTGGACGACCTAGTTAAGGCGGTAGAGTTTCCCAGCTTAGGTGGGCCACCCGAACTGCAAAGTGCTGCGGGAAACCCTGAAATCACTAAAATAAATAAATACAAAGTAAGACGACGATTAATTTTACACACTTTGAATTTATAAATGAAGTAAGGAAAACACCACCGTTTTTCAATATTTTATTATCTTCTTACCTCAGCTTAGATGAATTAATGCATCTTTTTTCAATGCGTGCACTTTTAATCTTTGTACAGCGCTTCTTAAATGTGTTAACATTAGCCTAGCCCCATTCATTCCTATGGCTCCAAACAAAAGTTTTATTTTGTACCACCATACTTACTCATGTAGCTACTCATGTAACAGTCTTTAAATAGGGAAAACATGGAAGTGTTTGGTTGCTTCTAAATTCATCCCTGTTTTAATCCTAAGGAATGAATGGGGCTAGGCTAAATGCTAACATATTCACAAAGCGCTGTACAAAGATAAAAGTGTACGCATTGAAAAAGATAGGTATGTATTAATGTATCTAAGTTAAGAACAAAGTAAAATATTGAAATATAGTTTTCCTTTAATACTTCATAGTATTTTATACAAAAAAAGAAAAAAGATTAAGAAAGCAAAGTGCACATCTAGTTAGTTTACTTAATATATAAATTCAAAGTTTAATTTGATTAATTTGTCTAAGTTGAGGTAAGAACATAAAATATTGAAAAATGATGGTGCTTTCCTTAAAGGGAATATAAAACATCCTTAAACCAAGAAAACTTTACGTGAGAAGTAAAATTTTAAGACTTCTTGTCAGAGAATATATCTGAAATTAAATCTTAAACTCACTAAATTGTGGTAGAGCAAAACAAGAAAATGTCATTGGCTGCAGAGTTAAGAAAAATATATAAAAAAATCTCTACTCTCATGCCCCTCTTTCTCTGATTTATTTAGTTGTTAATATGTATATGTATATGCATATGTTACCGTGATTATATGTTCATTTGTATATGAGTATTTATTATGCTTGTTTAATTTTTGCTTTTTTCCCTTCATTTATTTATCAAGTATTATCATACTTGAATGTGCTTGTGATGATTTTCCTAAAAAAAAAAAAAAAATCCCTACTCTTCCACAATGCACACATTTTTACTTTTTAGACAATTTTTTTTCGTTTTATGGATGATTTTAGATATAAACAAAACAAAAAAAAGTGTTTTATGTTTTGTTGTTTCTATTCCCTTATACGGATCTGAGTTTGTAAGTGATAGTAAGTTATTTGTGCTCGAGGGCCTGATGTGGCCCTTTTCTCTTTTATGGAAAAGTGTCTACACCCTGAGGAATCGGAGGCTGTCTTCTGGCTGTGTGGAATGTCTCATTAAACCAGCATCTCGCTCATAAAGCTCCTAGATTTGGCAGGTCCAACACGCCTAGATGTTCCCTATTATAAGATTTGACTGGAGCCCCTGGCAGTGCACAACTAAAGGATTATCAAAGACTTCTGCATATCATTTAAAGGCAGACAAATGCATGTTTAGATAAAATTGCATGATTCATTTTTATTAACTGTATGCCATGGGAATAAGAACTTGGAAGTGTTTGAACACATCATTTTGCTCAGCAGGTTGTAAAAACTACTGGCTGCCTGGACCATAAGGGTTTATTATTTTCCACCAAGTCACAGGAAGATTTACTATTTCAATAACACTTTACTGTGATGAGGGGCGGTGTGTAGGTAAGATACATCAAACTAATTTTCACCTGACACAAAAGCAAGAGGACGGATTTTATTTTTGACACAGTGTTCCTGTGGATTAAATAGTACAGAGCAGCCAACGCAACCCCATGGCAATCCATAACTATTTTATGAGATGGCTAGTTTGTATAAATTTGTACGTTCACATTTGTACAAGTACGATCAGCTTTCACCCCAGTGAAATTCGTATGATTTGTAAGGTTCAAGTGAGTTCATACGAATTAGCCACCTCGTAAACTATCCTTGTGAGATCAGACTACCATGGATCTTGCACACAATCGAACCGTACAATATTCATATAGAAATACAGAAGTGACATGGCATAAATCATAGTTTTGTGGAAGTTAAAAAGTCAAAACATTACTTAAGTCTACAGAGCCCCTAAGGTGACATTGGAGAAAAAAAAATCTGAAGTTTAGGTTCATGTGCTCACGTGAAACTTTCGCTTGCTCACGTGAAACTTTCAGGTGCTCATGTTAAACTTTCAGGTGCTCATGTAAAACTTTCATGTGCTCACGCGAAACCTTCATGTGCAGATTTTATTTTTAAAAAGTTTAGTTTCGCGTGCGCATGGGCGCATGCGCGCATGCGCGCATGCGAAACTAAACTTTTTTTAAAAAAATCGTTAAAAGTTTCATGTGCGCACGCGATAGTTTCACGTGCACACGCAAAACTAAACGCGGTAGTTTCACGTGCTCATGCGAAACTAAACTTTATTTAATTTTGGCTCCATGTCCCCTTAGGGGCTCCGTACAAGTCATCTGTTTAGCATTACTTTTTTTCTTGCAAAATCACAATGGACCACAACACAAAAAAAGGCTTTTATCAATGCTGGTTTGGTTGTGCTAGTGAGTGCTTGATTAATGTGCTAGTGATTAATCTTTCCTCTATTTCATGCTCCCCTGTTCTCCAGTCTTGCATAAACGTAATTTGCTAGCGTCTGCATACGACAATCTGATTGCTTGAAAAGTTGGGAAATGTTCAACTTCTGACGTGAGTATAACGGCAGTGACGCGATGCCGACAGATCCACAATCGAGTTCAGCAACGCTCATTTCAATTACATTCAAAGTAAATGAGAAACATTAATACTGACACCACGTGTGCATATTCCGTAAAAGTGCCACAAATAAAGTTTGGATGAGCATCACCACCTGCATGGCCCACAGCAGATATAAATCTACTATGACAAATGACTCTTGTTCATTTAAAAATGATTTTCCATAGTACTATCTATCCAGAGGGAAGGAAACTGTGACTCACGGTTTCAATAAAGAGAGGATGTGCGCAATCATTTTTACCCAGCAATTTAATGTTGCCAGTGTAGTTAATGGAGAGAAAGTTCGCTTGGGAATTGAGTGTAAAACAGAGCTTTGACTCATTATGTGCAGAAATCTGCACTATACAGTCCACCGAAATCTCTTTTTCTCTTTTAGGAAACATTTACTTAAATAAATGGTTATTTGTCAAGCTCCATAAACAACTTTAACATCCACAGAGGCTTTCTGTTGAACAAAAGGTTCAAGGTTGTAGAAAAGGATTAACAGACTTTAAAACATAAGAAATGTTTTTTCTATCTATGGCATCACAATAACACTTTCATCATTGTTTCTGGAAGTGCCTGTAGACCATGAGCTCAGTATCTTTACACACACACACCATAACATTTCATAATCACTTTTCCCACAATGTCAATACCTGCATGCTACAGCTTAACCCTGAGCATAGGGTCACATGACAAAGTAACACGATTCAATGTCATTGGCAAATGTTAAATGTTAAAGGGGACATTTCACAAGACTAACAACTAATTGGCAGTGTTATAGTTGGATAGTGCAGATTAAGGGGTGGTATTATCCCCTTCTGACATCACACGGGGAGACAAATTTCAATAACCTATTTTTTCACATGCTTGGAGAGAAAAGTTTAGCAAAACTAAGATACTGGGTTGATTTTTTTTCACATTTTCTAGGTTGATAGAAGCACTGGGGACCCAATCATAGCAAAAAGGTCAGATTTTCATGATATGTCCCCTTTAACTAAGGAGTTATTTCACAAAGGGACTAATTTGTTCCCTCGTACGATCTCACTTGTACAATTTTGTACAATCTGCTTTTGTTGGGTGACGTTGGTTTTAGTGGTGGTGTTTCATTACTGCTTTTTAAATTTATGTACTTTTTGTACCTTCACATTGTACAAATTCACCCAAATTATCCACCTTGTAAGATACAAAGATTACGAATCTACGATTTATAGGCTGAACTGATCAAACTCATACACTAAATGCAACTGGTATAAATTAGGGGTGCACCAATAAATCGTCCAATGATGCTTGCTATGCTTCTCAATAAATAACGGTGAAATGCCGCTACATCCAGAGGGCGCTCTCGTGCAGAAACTCAATATGGGCTGCAGAAGAAGAACCATTACACACGCAGCTTCAGGAAATGGCTTAAACTGTTCATCAAAATTGTAATCTATCACTACAAACTATATATCGTTGGAAAAGTCTAAGCCTCTAGAATAGACATTTCAACGGTGTTTTATCAAATAAATTATGTAGGGAGAGTAATTGATTTATTTATGAAGAGAGTGTGCCTAAAAACATTTATAACATGCTAAATGTCAGTGTCCCGCCAGCAGGACGCCTACGTTTACTTCAGTGTTTGCATGTGAATTCTTATCTAATCATGACAAACTATATATCGTTTGAAAGCTCCAGGGCTGCGTTTCCCGATAACGTTCTCCCTTAGCGCGCTACGAAGACTCTTAAGTTAAACCTTAACTACAGGTTTACCTTTTCTAGGCGTGTTTCCCGAACTGTACCTTAGCGGGTTATTTTCTTACGTACGACGTTACCAGGTGCTGTCCATGGCGATGGTGCTGAATAGGTTGATATCGATTGCTAGACAATCAATTGTTCACTTTATGTAATAGGTACTTCGCTGCGTTATCAGAGAGCGGTGTTATTTATTAAAGAAACATTTCAGAAATAGTTCAAGTTACATTTATTAGGAATATCTGGTAAAAATATTTCAAATTGCAAACAACTAAATATAAACCTTGTATATTTTATTTTATATCAAAAACTTGCAAAAATCGCAACTTCATGTCCAAAAGTATAATGCATAAACTGCTCCAATGCATCCATTATTCCTTCACTTTAAAGCATAATTTATATTAGGGGTTCCCAATAAATGCGTTGCACAGGGAAATAAGGTGGGTCGTGCAAGTCACCTGGCTTGGCATTACACTTAAAATATAGAAAAACAACTTGTTGTTCATTAGTTCACGCGTTTATGTGTTTGGACACTGCGCAAGCAGCGCGTTTACAATGCGGATAACGCTTAATGGACTCATTTCTGGAGCCGCGCCTGTCTGTTAACCTTAAATATAACATAAAATATATATTATATGATATATAAATATATAGTATGATTGTTTTAGGTTTAAGCTTTGATTAGTTTTAATGTGGAAAATTTGTTGACCTTATATACAAGCAATAATCAAGTGGAGCATTTTCTTTTTAATGTTTATAAAGAATTTGGCATGCAGCTGCCTCAAAGTTAGAAAACATTAAAAAACTTCAATGCAAAGTCGACTTAACATCAATAATAATATTTAGGAAAATCAAAAATTATGATTTCGTGATGAATGTGCTCCCGTGGCATGCAATTTTTTAACTTGATTTGTTTTATTTGCAGCTAAAATAGCCGGTAAACTAAAGATTTAACGGATATGAAATGCACAAATAAAATAGTAAGATTCGCTGTATAGCTGCCTGCCATAGTTTCACCAACTCCTCCACCCAAAATCTTTTTTTAATAGTTTCTTTAGCCTGTAATAATAGTTCACAGCTGATGTTCCTTTGGAAAAAAAATATAAAAAATCTAACAACCATCAGTGTAATAATGTCTAATTATGTGAATGTTTTATTCTTTAAATAAATAAAAAATGCCTAATTTAACACGGAGTGTACTTCAACTTTTTTTTAAACAGATATTCAGTTATATAGACTGCAATCTACACAAGCTTTTATCACAGTCATGGCCCCTAGCGGAGTCAAGTGGGATAAGGTATAGCTAAGAGTGCTCCAGACCAACCTTCCGAACGAACGACTTACAGAAGTAATACGTAACTAAGAACGTTTCGGGAAACACGTATTAACGATAAGGTACAGCTTAAGGTACAACTTAAGAACTACGTAGAGCTAAGAAGGTTTCGGGGAACGCAGCCCACACTGTTTAACCTTGCTGTAGATTTCTGGGTAAATAACTGTAAAATTGGCAGTATTTAGCTTTAACATCGGTGAAAGGTATTTTACTGTGATATGAGGTGCAGTTATGCTGCACTAAAATAAACTACAGTAAATTACTCTTTGCACCAATTAAGGGAAATAACTGTAATATTATCTGGTAAATTACTTTCCTCTACATTCCCCATGATGCACTACATCACAATTTATTGAAAACTGTTTAAATCTTCAGTCAGAAAACAAGGATTAATGCATTAACACACACATATGCACACATACATGTGCATGCATACAAACAATTCATCCACAGGTGCAGGTGTCACCAGTTTGCCTTGATAAACTTATTTGTTTGTTTGTTTGTTTACTCTGGAGCGTGCTGTGTTGAACAATATAATAGTGGATTTGTATGTTTAAAAGCTGAAAATGGATCACACTATGAGTAAGTAAACTGTTGTAAGTGTCTTTAAAACACATAAAGGTAAGATTCCAAATAGCTTCCTGATTAGCAAGTTTTTAGCATCTCCTATCAACTTTAACCCTTGAACATTGTTCAAATTCACTGCCCTTTCATGTTGTTTGTGGCCAAAAAATGCCACTAAATGAAACTGTTGTAAAAATGTCTCAGATTAATATTTTTTCAAAAAAATAAATAAATCTGTTAATCAACCTCAATACTGATCAAAATTACCAAATATTTAAAAAAAAATCCATGATTGTAACTCTTTAATTGCAAAGTTCATAAGTGATGTTACTTATTTGGGAAAAAACACAAAATTGTTTATTTTCAATATAAAAAGTGATTTTGGACTGGATCTTTAAACCCTTTTCACAGTCTTGGGCATTTCAAAGATTAGAAAAAAATATTGGCTTTGATGAATTTGTAGTTTTTGTGTAGCATCAGATTTTATTTTTTCTTCCTCATTTATTGTTAGTGGCTGTTTTTGCCCCATTGACTTCCATTATAGCAACATTTTTGATTGCAAAGCCATGACACCTTATTATCATGCATTTTTGATTGTTGGTGGTTTTTCCTTTTGCAAAGATGTCAAATTTGTAATTTTTACTGTTGATCACCATGTGTCACCATTAACCCTTTAGTAGGCCTGTGCAAAAACAGAGCTTAATTTCTGGTTTCTACTTCGAGTTTTATGGAGCATTTTTGTTAATGCTTTAATTGTTAGGATATAAGAAGGTCATTTAAATTATGTTGAATTACTGCAGGTTTGGAATAACCTGAGGGTCAACGGTGACAACGGAGATCTTTTTTTTTTTTAGGGTGGGATTTGACATGATTTTGTTAAGTGTCTTAAAAGAATTTGTCTACTTGTTTTGTATTTATATCTAGTCATGATGGCAGGGTTCTTGCAGTCCCATGCTCTATGTGGAGGTTCATGGCCTTGTTTATTGGGTGTCCCCGCCCCCTCGTTCTCCTGCTTATTAGTAATCATTGGTTTTCTCCCATCACCTGTTTCCCCTCATTATCTTGTTTGTTCTTTTCTATATAATGTCATTGTGTCCTTAGTTCTGTGCAGGTTCATTTTGTTTTGTTCTCGTGTTTGTGTGGTTATCTAGCCGAGTTATCTTGTCAAGTTTAGTGTTATCTGTCTGCTTACGGTGTTTCATGTTGTGTACCCTAGTGGGTTTTGTTTTATGTTAGTAAATAAAGTGTTTTCTGTTTTCCCCGACTTTGTCTGCAATTGGGTTCATTCGTCCTCTGATCCTGATATCTATTGCCACAGTAATAAAGTGTATTTGTCTAAATATTTGGGGGTTATTTCTCCCTTTTTAATAAAGTAACGTAAAAAATAATCTTTCAAAAGTTTTAGAGTACCACAATGAGTATGGCATTTTATATGCTGTAGATACAGTATTCTACCTGTAAGTCACTGTTACAGATGCTGTACAGTAACTAGCTGGCAACAGTGTTGCCAGTAATTTACTCATAAAAAGCCTGGTAAGGTTTAACAGTGCAAGAGTGTAGATTTAACTCAATAGGGTGGGGTTAAGCATATATTTATATAGCTGTTCTTCAAACCTTTTCAGGTATTTTTATGATAATAAAGAATATGTATAATGATAATGTTCGACGAGTGTTGCTTTTTCAAATGCATGTTATAAACGACTCAAACTAACAGTGATTTCAGATCAGGACTTACTAATCAAAAGCCATAGTACATTAAATAGCTCTGCAAAATATCGGCTGTGCGATTCAGAATAGTTATCGGCCACGTATTAGTGCAGTGCTTCTCAATTATTTTCTGTCACGCCCCCCCTAGGAAGAAGTAAACATTTCGCGCCCCCCCAACTCTCCGCCGTGACTGTAAATAGTATAATTTGTCTATAAAATTGCACATCTGCAAAACATTGTATCCTTATTAACATTAAAGAAAACACAAAAAAAATCGATCAACTTACAACAAAGAATAACTTTATTAACATTGTTTTTTAGTCTGTAACAGAAAAGAGTTAAAAATGCATCAATTTGCCTGAAATAAAAAAAAATAATCCTTATTTAAAGTATAATATTTTTTGACCATTTGATACTGAAAAATTAAATTAAATATAATCAATAAATAATAATAAAAAACTCAAACGGCTTATCAGCGTGATTGGGGTGTAATGTCTTTAAGTGACGGTGCAAAAAAAAATCACTTCCTGAAAAAGTATTTTCCCCGGGGTCTCGCGCGCCCCCCCTGGTGTCGCTTCGAGCCCCCCCTGGGGGTCCCGCCTCACTATTTGAGAAGCACTGTATTAGTGTATATCGGCATTTATAGTCGCATCCCTAATATAAATCAGAGCACCTTTAACTACAAAGGGTTATTTGCCAGGAGGATTTAAGGTCATTTTATCAAGTGAAAAAGCATTTTAGGAATTAATATTTCACCTAGGATTATTAGAATAATAACACTGGTTAAACACTAGACTAAATGCATCACATCCTGTAATTCGGGAGTAATAACTTAATGAGAATAGACTTTAGTCAGTTTAACTATGGTAACATCCCTATTATAGTGAAATTATGCAGTAATTATCTTTATGAGTCTTTATGAAAAGAACTCCCCAAGGAAAGTGCATTAATACATTCATTACCTGTTATCGTCTTATTAAAAAGGAGTGCTGAAACACAAAACGTCCCATAGACAATTCTGCTTTTCCAAATGAGGGCTTGTTCATTGTTTATGAGCCCTAATAGGTTCTTTAAATTTAGCATTCAGACATACAGTGAATCTCTGTTCAACGAGGGTAATATCTACTTTGTTAACATCAACTTGAACCTATAACAATCAACAGGTGCAGACCTGTACAAGTTGACGTTGACCAAATCGTTTATTTATACCTTGTACCTATTAATTGTAATGACACTACAGCAATGACGCTTGTGGACCATGAGGTCAAAAGATTAAAAATAAGAAAATCCATCATTTTTTTTCCATAAAGACATCAGATGTTGTCATTTCAATAGACACACACACTTGAATGTACACTTTGTGTAACAAAAGTTACAACAAAAGCTTTGGAAACAAAGAAAAGTGACTTGACTGGAACATAATCTTGCAGACAAAAAAGCCGAACACAATAAAGCTTGCATTTCAAGCGAGCCTTAAATATGCACTATACAGGAACTAAGGTGTAATGATATCTTTGGGCACCTTCCAACACAAACAGATCTACATGTGATAAAGTCTTACATCATTTGTGTGTCTATAAATATCCCACATTCACCTGTGTTACTAGTCCTGCTGACTCCTCACTGACACATGATATCTACTGTATGTTCCCAACAGAGGACACTGGAAATTATCACATTTCTTTTAAACAGGAAGAAAAAACTAAACAAAACTAAATAGTCTAAAGGCCCATAAAACTTTTTCAGTCTTGTTTAGCCAAGTGATAAACTAATACCTTACAGGATTTCCAACCTAGAAGACATGCAGCTTTCTGACTTGTGATAAGGTATTTTACAACGCATAATATTTGGGTGAACAGCAGGTAATCATTATTTGATTTATGTGTCATTCAGGGCCAGGTTACCTGATAAAATGTTATGTCACAACCATGGACCGGCTCAGAGAAATGAACACGATTAATAGGGCGACAGTCTCTGAGTGATCTCTTGTATGGAAAAACACCAGAGAATGTAAACAGACCTTGTGATAAGAATATCTGTCTGCTTAGTAAGTAATAACAAGTAATAACTTATGCATGAAAATATCAAGCAAGCTTTGGCAAAACGTTTTTTTTCCCCACAAAAACTCAATGCATCAATATAGTTTGTTGGTTTTGAGTTCAATCAGACGGTCCGTTAATAAACAAAAATAAGTTTAGATAAAAATAAGTAAAGTCAAAAATAAGACTTTATTCCTTATTGAGTCCATCCGAAAGACTTCCAATCATTTTCCATTTCCAACTTGCCATCTCACAGACCTAAAGTACAATATGCAGGTATCATCTAACACTTCAAGCGTCACCAAAGATACTGCATATATAACAAGATTGAGCACTCCTATTAATATGAATAGAGGACAATGCAACACTCAATATGGGTGCTCTGGCACCAGAACCAATCAGGAATCAATAAAGACTGACGATTCTCTGGGGAGGGGCTATAGAGACAGAGCACAGTTATGCAAATTTTTTGGCTTATAACAAAGAACAGAATAATGCCTAAAAGCTGCTGTGTGACAATATGTACAGCTAACAAGCCAAAGAACCCAGAAATAAGTTTTTATAAGCTGTCGAGCCGTAAAACCCAGTCTTTAAGGAGAAAAAAGTGCATCGCCGACTACGTTTCCCCCTATTGGACGCAGTTTTAGTAATAGGAGTACTATGAAAAGTTGCCTGTTTCCACTTTTGTGTCTTTAAACGCTCGTTTTTTGAGGTCGACAGCTTATAAAAACTTATTTCTGTTTTTTTTTTTTGGCTTGCTAGCTGTACACCTTGTCACACAGCAGCTTTTAGGTATTATTCTGTTTTTAAGTTTAATCTGTAAATACGTTTTTACAAGCTGTCGACCCCTAAAAACGAGCGTTTAAAGACACAAAAGTGGAAACAGGCAACTTTTCGTAGTAATACTATTAGTAGAACTGCGTCCACTAGGGGGAAACATAGTCGGCGATCCACTTTTTTCGGCTCGACAGCTTATAAAAACATATTTCTGGGTTTTTTGGCTTGTTAGCTGTACATTCTGTCAACAGCTTTTAGGCATTATTCAGTTTTTTGTTATAAGCCAGAAATGACAAGGAGGCAGCCTCTCGCAATACAAAGTCAATGGAGACGGATGGATTGTTTTCCCCCCGGTGGGCGTGGTTTTCAGGTTATGACGCGCTGCGCTCTGTCTCTATATACAGACTCGAGTAAGAGGCTTGCCAAACTGTGCCCATGCCCAGCAGCTGATTCTGAGGTGTTTTTAATGCAATTTCAGCTTAAGAAGCAAAAGTTATAATACGGTTGATTTCAGGTTTAATTGCTGGAAAGAAATATGTTGTTTAATTGAGATTTTAGCACGTGATTTTAGAGATTTCTAGTAGATAGGACTTTAGTTTTGCATGACTGAAATAACTGCTCGGAGGTGTTGCAAACATGGCCGCCTTGTGGTACAACTTACTTATGGGACTTTGGCATCATTTTTTCTGTTTGAGCCCACAGCTTTCTTAATCACAAACAGCCTTTAATCATTTAGAGAGGAAAATCAATATGAAGACAATAAGATTTAAAACATGAACTGTATTTCCTAATGCCGGGTTTACCCAGTCTTAAGCTGCACAAGGGCAGGGCAAAGTTGTGGGTTGTTTAAAGTACAAACAGGTCTCGTGTAACCACCGCGAAACAGACTTTAAACTAAAGCCTTAGCGTATTTACACATACTACAATAGATATATTTTGCAGGTATTGTTTGTATTGGCCAAATGCAAGATATGGAAAACACCTTGATTACACAAAAGTTACAGTGTAACTGTGGCATTCATCACGGCTGAGCTGCAATAACTGATAGTTAGTTGCAATCTATATGAACATGAAATGGGCTTTAAATGTTCCCAGAAGTCTCTAAGATTTATATATCAGAAAAGTAAAAGCATTGGGTTAATTTGGGTTAATGACAAGGCACACATGGAATCTGTATGCTACAAAATTCCATGACCCATGTGCGTTTGCTTATAAAATATTTTGAAAATGCTTTCAGTCACCAATTACTGCATAGTACATTTTTGTGTGTTTAAACCACTGATCTATATAAATGACTGGATTGCGCATGACGAGTGAATATGCACCTGACGTCACCTTCGGCAAAAGTGACTGCGGTTACGCCCACTGAGTGGCAAAAAGTCTGAGCGACAGGGTGAAAAACGCGTCTAAAATGGGAAAAGTAATTGTGTGATTGACTGTGCTAACAGATTCAACAAAAATTTGGAACGGTCTTTATCCAGACTGCAAAAAACACTCAAAGGAGAAGTAAATCAGTAGCCATAAGTCAGGTATGTACAATTTTGGGATAAAAAATCCTATAAAAAAAAAACAATAAATACTCTTATTCTGTGTAATCGCAAAGTTTTCTCAGTGAGCCTTCATTAAAAAACCTCCATTATGATGTTTGGGATGGTTTAATAGCGTTAGGCAAGACAAACATATATGTCAGGAAAAGCAATGTCTGGCCATATGCCAATGTCCACAGACTACTGTTTGACAAGTTGTTAGGGTCACTGTTAAGGCCAACTAAATTCAATTTAAGCTGATAATAATTTTACTGGCATTTTCGCAGCAGTTGCTATGAAAACGAATGCTTTGCCACTCAACAGGGTGAGCTCCGGCATGGTCACGTGGAAGTGTGACGTCGTTGCATACCCTCTATTGTGAAGCCAACGCGCTGCCATGTTGGTATGCCCAAACTGAATCTTGTGTGACTGAGACACTGTAAAGCGAGTAAATTTACATCATGAAGTCAATGACGCCCTTTGCCGGTTGGGAATACCAAGATGGCGGCTTCACCTCTCGCTGATACGTTAAGCGTTCTATGCGCAATCCAGTAATTTATATAGATCAGTGGTTTTTTATAAAACCATTGCACCGTGTATCACTGTCTAAAAAGCACCTCTGTGGCTGTCTCAGATCTAGATTCACCATGAATCAGTAACATCAGTAGATTCGTCTTCCATCACTCATAATGAGTAAACTACTGATAGGGCTGTCACAATGATTAAACAATCGTCTTATCGCAATTGTCTGACCTCATCGCGATGATTTCAGATCACCGCGATTATTGCACATCTCCCTAAAAAACACAAGGGGAAGCTGCAGCCCTTTAAAAGATTACTTTTAAATATGTGTTATGTGTATTAATATTTACTGCTAGATAACCCTTGCAAAAGATTTAACATAAATAAAAAAAATTATTTCATAAACAAAAAAATGTATGAGAATTAAATGTCAAAGCAATAAAACAAGCAATTAATCGAACAAAAAAATTAATTACAAAAAAGGTCAAATTTACTGGTCGCACATGTGCGACTGGATGTAAAATTCAGTGCCACACTCTCAAATTTTGGTGGCAAAATGCCACCATTTGGTGGCAGTCTGAAGCCCTGCAACCACAGGTTATATACGTTTTAACATTGTATCATGTAAACATTGTATCATTCCGTATCAATTCAAGATAAAGGAACAGCTGATTATAGCTGTACAGGGATACCCAGAACCGTACAACATGTCAAACAATGCATACTGTAGAGACAAATTTAATTTATGGAGAGTGCAGTTCATGGTTGATTAGCAATGGCAGACGCTACTGCAATGCAAGCGCATGAGCGCCTTGGAAAGAAGTGACACATGCGACACTCCGAACACTTATTTTGAATTAGCCCCTGTAGGATGAGCAGTCACGAGCCGCCACTGCAATTATCCACCTTTTTTAAACACCCTAGCAACACCCTGGTAACCAACCATGCTCTGCGACAGCAAAGGTAAGCACTCTTACCTATTGTAGCTATTTAGTGACACATTTACATCGTCCTTTGCCAAGCAAACGCCTACTCAAGTCAATAATCTATACTGAGCAAACCCTACTAGGACTGTTGTTCACAAAGGCACTGTTGTTCACAAAATTAGTGTGACAAAATTTCTAATGAGATCAACAACATGAGATTCAAAATTAGATTAGAAAAATCACTTTTCAATAAAAGGTTTGTAAATTCTTATGACGCAGGTGATTGATACATTACACAAAAACTATCTGCCGCTTAAAAACTGACATGCTGTGGGACACATGCCATAATATGACTTTAGGCGGTACTCTTTAATCATCATGACATTGGAATGACAAAAGGGAGAAGTTTCATTCAAAAGCAGAGCGTGTGTCGAAGCAAGACGTGTTTTGAGTTCTCTAATAATGTGTTGAGACAACAAACCTTCCTGTAACCAGCTGTTGCTTTACTTCAACCTTTCATGACTGTCATTCGTGACTGACTTCTTTGGTATAAGCGAGACAATAGGTGTGAAATATGCAGGATCGGCCAGTAAAATACACCTGCTGTTACTATGCTCTATCCATTAGTATTATGACTTTTGTGTTACTGTAGATTTAGCTACCTTTAATCCAACTTTAACCACAGAGGCATTGAATACATTGTGTATGAATGAAAGCTAGCGAGTATTTAGGTATGAAAAAAGTAGCTCATTTGGGTTTCATTTTAAAGGAAACACCGGAGGCATTTGGCGTATTACATAACATTCTTATGCAGACTTCAGCTCAGAAAGATGAAAGTTTGGGAGGCATTCAGGAATTAATTTTTGTTAGTTAATCTACTTTAAAAAAGCCCAAAGACTGCAGTTAATTTTCAATGCAAGTGCAAATGTATACACCGTCCGAAAAAATGGTCCAAAAATGGTCTCTAATGGCGCTTTTCCATTGCATAGTACCCCACGGTTTGGGTCGGGTCAGCTTACTTTTGGGGGCTTTTCCACTGGATGCAGTCCATAGTACCCGATATTTTTTTAGTACCACCTCGGTTAGGGTTCCAAGCGACCCGAGCAGGTACCAAAATGTGACGCGAAAACACTGCAGATCACTGATTGGTTTGAGAGAATCGTCACTACCAGCGTCATAGCTATAATGTAAAAGATTAGCTTTACCTTCATGCTAGCTTGAGCTGTCTCAAACAAAGATTTTGTCATCTGTGCCCTGCTATAAGTTCCCAAACTCCCTTTTAGCGATGAAAAACATCCACAGGTTCAAAATTAGGAACAACTTTACCAATTTTTTCCAGACTTGCAGTTTGTGGCGACACATTCCCAACGCACACGTTCACATATATGCTTAAATGTAACTTAAATGAGGCTCAGTGGAGCGCGTCGACCGACACCATGGGGGTTTGTACAGAAACTGTCATGTGGGACAGAGGTTTGTGATAAACGCAATATGCAAACATCTATTTGTGGTGGGCATTTTTTAATTTGTGGCGGACTAAGAAATAAATAAATGTATGGGAATGTACAACAACGCTCCCACTTGTATGATGTCACAGCAGTGGGCAGCGCCAATATAACGGCACGCCTATAATCCCTCCCACTCCGAAGTGTTACTAAACTTGATGGAAAAGCTAACCAAGCCAAAATGAGGTGAGCTGACCCGACCTGACCCAAACCAAACCATGGGGTACTATGCAATGGAAAAGCACCATAACTGTCACTGGGGCAAGTACCCTTTAAAAAGGTCCTAATATGTACCATTTAGTACAGATGTGTATAATATATGTACCAAATATGCATTATTTGGTACCAATATGTACCTCTGAGGTGCTATTATGAAATCTTTAGGTACAAAGGTGTACTTTTTGGCTTAGTGGGTAGCACTGCTGCCTCACACCAAGAAGGTCCCCGGTTCGAGCCCTGGCTAGGTCAGATGGCCTTTCTGTGTGGAGTTTGCATGTTCTCCCCATGTCAGCGTGGGTTTC